>NC_043963.1:40440806-40660806 GCF_902148855.1 Sphaeramia orbicularis | reverse complement strand
CAAGCTTGCTGAATACCAGGCTTCTCCATTAACAGTGTTTCAAAATCAGCGTGACGAATAAAGAAGATTGGCACGACTCATTCTGACGGTTTGTAGCACATGTGGGCCAGCACCTTGTTTTTATTAGTGTCATTTTTTGGGGCATAACTTAATAGATAATAAATGAATTAGTCACTGACAAAGAATTATTTTGATGTGCTTAATTCACCTTTTGGAGCTTTCTTCCATCTAAAAACCGGTTCACTGGTTTAACAGGTGACATCACATCACCCCTACCCTGGCATCCCTCCACTGGCTCCCTGTGTGTTTTAGAATTGATTTTAAGATTTTACTGATCACTTTTAAAGCCCGAATGGGTCTGGCCGCTAGCTATATAGATGAAATGCTAGCTGAGTACAAGCCAGTACGCAGCCTTAGATCCTCGGGCAGAGGGCTCCTGGCTGTTCCAAAGTCCAGGCTTAAATCAAAAGGTGAGCGGGCCTTTTCCATCAGGGCCCCTCGACTTTGGAACGGCCTGCCCGAGGAGATAAGGCTTATGGAATCAGTGACATCTTTTAAATCACTTCTTAAAACACATTTTTATAGACTTGCTTTTATGTGATGTCTGTCCCTTTTAATTTTTAATTTTAATTTTTTAAATTTGATTTTTTTCCTGTTTGATTATTCATTTATATTCTCATACATGATGTTATTTTATCTCATTTCTTCATTTTTTGCATTGATTTAACAGCATCATGTTACGTCATCCCTGCCCTCTTAATTTATTCAAAGTGCCATATTTTTTGCATTTGTACACATCTTTCTTATTGTGTTGCTTCTGTTTTAGTGTTTTTTACTTGCTTCTTGTATCCTGCTGTTGTGCCCTCTGTCAAGCACTTTGTAAACTTTGTTTTTAAAGGTGCTATTCTAACCCGTTCAATATATGTGATTATACTGTACAGGGTGGGGAAGCAAAAATTTACAATGAACATTTAGTTGTTTTTTCTCAGCAAGGCACTACGTCAATTGTTTTGAAACCAAACATACATTGATGTCATAATCATACCTAACACTATTATCCATACCTTTCAGAAACTTTTGGCCCATATGAGTATCAGGAAAGCAAAACGTCAAAGAGTGTGTGATGTGCTGAATGCACTCGTCCACCAAAGGAGATTTCAAAATAGTTGGAGTGTCCATAAAGACTGTTTATAATGGAAAGAAGAGAATGACTATGAGCAAAACTATTACGAGAAAGTCTGGAAGATACTATTAGAGAAGAACGGAGAAGTTGTCACCCGAATATTTGAGGAACACTTGCGCAAGTTTCAGGAAGCGTGTGAAGGCAGTTATTGAGAAAGAAGGAGGACACATAGAATAAAAACATTTTCTATTATGTACATTGTCTTGTGGCAAATAAAGTCTCATGACTTTCAATAAACTAATTGGTCATACACTGTCTTTCAATCCCTGCCTCAAAATATTATAAATTTTGCTTCCCCACTCTGTTAATTACACAAAATTAGGTTAAATTGTCATTTTCATTCATTGTCTATACATACCTGGTGTCTTCCTTACTGTACAGTCTGTTTGGGGTGTTAGTCCTCCAGCCACACCCACTTTCTTCTTCATGTGTCCCACCGTAGTGTTCGTGTAGAAATCCTGTGTGCCCGTAGCTTCCCCTTTTTCATATGGTCTCTTGCTAGAGGTCAGTATCCATAGTGTCACATCCCCTGTATTGTACATTTATTTGCTCAATATTTCTTATTATTTGTGTATCCATGTTTACTTTGATGTTGAACTTGGTTTTGTTGTCTGTGCCGCGCGGTGTTGACATGATGTTTTCGTCATTGTAGATCTGGGTACAGGGCATGATTTAGCATCCCAGCTAACTGTTTTATAATCCTGTTTTCCAGGGTAAATAAATGGAGACTGCCCTCCGCATGAAATCACTCTGTCTCGGGTTAATGCTCATCCAACAACACAACGCAGAGGGAATAGTCAGGTCACACTATACAATAAAGATATTATTATTATTATTATTATTATTATTATTATATTATTATTATTATTATTATTATTATTATTATTACCTCCGCCAAGGAGGTTATGTTTTTGCCAGGGTTTGTTTGTCTGTTTGTTTGTCTGTCCGTTAGTGTGCAACATAACTCAAAAAGTTATGGACAAATTGGATGAAATTTTCAGGGTTTGTTGGAAATGGGATAAGGAAGAAATGATTAATTTTGGTGGTGATCGGGGGTGGGGGGGCCCACGGGGGGGGCCACTGATCAGCCTTGGCGGAGGTCTGCGCTCTCCGAGTGTTTCTAGTTATTATTATTATTAGTATTAGTATTATTATTATTATTATTATTATTATTATTATTATTATTATTATTATTATTATTATTATTATTATCATTATTATAAAAAGTAAGATTCTTGAACTGTTACATCACAACCCTCACATCATGCTTTCAGACAAATGTGGTTCTGGTTCTGGCTCCATTGTGGAGTCTCAGAACCTTGGTGCTTTCTGGTAAACCAGCCCGCGTTCACACTAGTTATCAGAATCAGAATCAAAATCAGAATCAGCTTAATTGGTCAAGTATGTGAACACTTACAAGGAATTTGGCTTCGGTTTTTACATTGTTCACGACATACAGTTCCGACATGAACCCAGACAACATGTGGACCTAGACATAATATAGACAAACATAGAGACAAGGACAACAATAGGTTGAGATTTACAGTAGGATTTATAATGTAATATGTATGAGTGCAAATTGGAGTTTGGATGAGTGAATGTGTGGATCCGGTCTATTAAAAATATATGTTTATGTTTATATTATTTACAGTGGGTTTTACATTGTAATATGTACAGAAAGTGCAAATTGAAGTATGTGTACAATGAGTGGATATGTACAGGAATACAATCTGTAAAAATTTATATTTATGTATATATTATTGTAGTGCAAATAAAATTTAAATAAATAAACTAGAAGCACTCGGAGAGCGCAGACCTCTGCCAAGGCTGATCAGTGGCCCCCCCCGTGGGCCCCCCCACCCCCGATCACCACCAAAATTTAATCATTTCTTCCTTATCCCATTTCCAACAAACTCTGAAAATTTCATCAAAATCTGTCCATAACTTTTTGAGTTATGTTGCACACTAACGGACAGACAAACAAACAGACAGACAGACAAACAAACCTTGGCAAAAACATAACCTCCTTGGCGGAGGTAATAAAGTAAGATTCTTGAACTGTTACATCACAACCCTCACATCATGCTTTCAGACAGACGTGGTTCTGGTTCTGGCTCCATTCTGGACTCTCAGAACCTTGGTGCTTTCTGGTAAACCCGCATTCACACTAGTTATAAAAGTCGAACGAAAGTGGGAGGACGACCCATTGTCTTTCTCAACTTCCCTTGTTTTCAAAACCTAGAATATGACACATTCACTGATGATGTCATGGTTGTCAAAGGCCAAGCCAACTTATTTTGCTTCCAAACCAGTTGTTTTCCAATGTGAACAGCCAGGTCAAAATTAGGATCAGGAATCAGAACCAGCACAGAGCCATGTCGGTGTGACAGCCTCATCTCAAAGTACAAGCTTTCGTAAATAAACTTGGACCAGTATAAACAGCTAATAAATGTTAGTATCATCTCTTATGTTAAAGGTCACACTATGGAAGAGTCACATGTATTGGAGTCTGTTTTATGTTATCTGGATATCTGATAACTGCATTATTATACTAACAACACTCTTGGTTGTTTGCATTCCTGCATTCTTACACTTATTTTTGGGTTTTGACAAAACATAGAAGCAGAGAATTGCAATAATCTAACATAAAAACACGTACAACCAAAAAATGTGCAAAATTTCCACTACTGTTTTTATATTTTTTTGTTATTGTTTTTCTATTTTCTTATAATACTGCAGTGTGAAACTTCCTGTTTTTTCAGTACATTTTTTTTTGTCTTTATCACTTGGCCAACTTCTGGCCGAAGGGGTAATGTAAGTGTTTTGTTGTCTGTCTGTCTATCTGTTCAATGATATAATCACATTATCTGAAGAATGCATTGAGATATCTGCACCAAATTTATACTGTGGGTGCATTGTTGAACCGCATTATGTAATAAATTCTCATTATGTAATAAAAGTTCAAAATGTAATAAGAATGTCACGTCATCTTGTAATAAAGCTGCATTATGTAATAAACTGACGCATTTTGTAACTAGAAGAACTCGGAGAGCGCAGACCTCCGCCAAGGCTCATCAGTGGCCCCCCCGTGGGCCCCCCTACCCCCGATCACCACCAAAATTTAATCATTTCTTCCTTAATCCCATTTCCAACAAACCCTGAAAATTTCATCAAAATCTGTCCATAACTTTTTGAGTTATGTTGCACACTAACGGACAGACAAACAAACAAACAAACAAACAGACAAACAAACAAACCCTGGCAAAAACATAACCTCCTTGGCGGAGGTAATAAACTACATCAACGTATTATATAGTAAATTTTTTCACATTATGTAGTAAGTTATTACAATTTGAAAAATTTATTACAAAATACACTTGACACATTTTTATTAAAAAAAAAAAAAAAGTAATAACATGGTTCATGATGTAATAACAATCCAAATTAATATAATTTCAGAGGAAATTAGTCACAGGAGCTACAAGTAATGTAATCAGAACTTTAACCACACAGTTTAAAGATTAATTTAGCACATTACATTCTCCTGAAAATAAAATGTGTCAAGTGCATTTTGTAATAAATTTCTTAAATGTAATAACTTACTACATAATGCGAAAAAATTTACTACATAATGATACTTTTTCAAGGTCAATAGCCTTGTGCATTTATAATATCTGAGTACTTTCAAATATAATATGTATGTATAAGTTTTACACAAAGACAATCTAATTTAGATTATAGGGCAGGGACTTTCAACAGAATCTTACACTATATTTGGCTGAGGGGTATTAAAAATGTACACCACGTTATGTTTTGTATAGTTATTTTATTACTATTTTCTTACAATATTTCTTATACTGTACATTAGGTGTTGTGCTGCTACTGGAACCTCAATTTCCCAAGGACTCTGCCCAAGGGATCAATAAATTCTATCTAATCTAATCTAATCTAATCTAATCTAGCCTAATCTAATCTAAATGACCAGCTCCTAGCATAACATCAATCATAAAATTCAGCTACACACACCAGCTTGCATAAAGGTTACATAGAAAACATTAAAAAAAAAAAAAAAATCTCATTTCAGCTCAATACATTTGTCATAAATAACAGGAGGCTGGCAAAGGCTGCTGCAAATGTCACTGCCTCTACTATTCATCCTCTGACTTTATCAGCTCATCTTCCTTCAACACTGGATGGCATTTTCTATGTTTCCATTAGAAGATAGTGGGGAGCACCAGGTATGATCAGATAGAATTATTTAAGTTTAAACTTTACAGAGCTTCCAAGCCAGACAAATCAACACTGAAATGTGATGTAAAATCATGCAGATCACAGATTGGTCAATCCAGAATCGTGGCTGTGTCAAATACAGATGTGTGTGATGTCATGATGCAAGATGCCAAGTTAAGAGGAAATGTCGGAGGAAATATTCAAGGAGGCTCTGTCTTTATACACCAACCACAAATATTAAGTCTACACAACTACACTGTAAGCCCGGAATTTGTATTTACTAAAATGCTTTAATTACAATGCACTTAAATGATTTAAGTTTTATGATGTTACTATAAAATGTTCAGTATATTCTACTAATTTGTAGACATAGTTGAAAGTACGAAAAAGTTTAAACTGAATGGAATTAAATCACTAAGTTTTAGTCATGACCACACCTTTTTATCTTTGCATTGCATTGTGGGTATTGGGCATGTTGTTGAAAATGTGTTATTTTTCTGTGCAGGGGTTCAGCGGGGTTGTGGTGTTAGTGTTAATTTGGATTTAATGTGTGTATGGCAGTGTTTATTGGCCTTTTGTGTTTGTTTTTGTATTTTTGTAGAGCTGCACCATGAGTCAGAGCCAGAGGAAGAACAATGGGTTTCCTGTTCATCTACAACTGTTATTGTATATTGGAAATCCTAATATTTTGTCAAATTAAAAGCACTTCCTGCACTGACAAATGACATTGAGCTAACTTCCATTCATGCTACAATATAATAAGTTAAATAATTTCATGACTATTTTGGACAGGAATAGGATTTTGAGTTTGATTAACTTAAAAAAAAGTTGTTTAATCAATGATAAATTAATCTGGCTGCAATTGAGAAAATTAGTCAGTGTAACCTAAAATGCTGAGTTGAATGGTTGGATAGTGGGGTTGATTTTACAACAGATTTAAAGTACAAATAACTTGTCTTTTAGTGTTTTCTACTTAACAGTTTAAGTTCAATACTTTCAGCATTAAAGTTGAACCTACTTAAAGCTATACCGTATGATGTGGCATTTTTACACTTTTCTTTTGTCATCTTAAAATGCTCCTAATAAGTATGTGTCAAACTAAAATGTAAAAGAAATCCACCAGGTACTGAAACTCAAAAATGTCTAATTCTCATATATTTCTAATAAAAGTCTGACCAATCATTTTAGTCGGTCCGAGTAAAATAATTGGCCGAACTTGGCTGAGCCTCCTGTCAATCATCCATTACGGCCGTCCAGCATCCGATCCATTATCTCCGTCTCACATCCGATATGTGTCCCTCTGAATCTGACGCTTCACTGGTGCTGCTTCTCCTGACACTGACCACAGTCTACTGTCTAGGATGTGTTTGGATAGAACTGACATGTACATGTGGAAGGGAAAAAACAGATTTATGAACAGAACGACAACTGAGGGGCACAAACAGGAGTCTGATGAATGAAGGATGGAGATAAAAGTCCGGAAGTCAGCTGTACTGGACTGAACAGGTCTGCATAAAGCTCAGCTTTTATGACGGTGGGACTCATACAGGTACATGTACATGGTGTCACACAATGTAAGATGATGTAGGATGATAATTGTATGGACTATTGAAACCTCAAATGTCCACGGAAAATTCGCGGAGGCCGCGCGTTCACAGTGCGCGCGCCCATCCCCTGGGCACTGCAGTGAAGACACTGACCCAGTACTGCACAGACCAGGTCTACTGATGGAACAGGAGCCGCGGGCCCGCAGCAGGTGGATGATGCATCTGATTACTGAGGGAGGGGTCCGCGGACATGCCAAAACGGACCGGACCTCCACCTCTGCTTCGTCCTGTTTCCATCGCGCATCAGGAGAGAGGAGGAGGAGCCTCAGAGCTCAGGCAGCAGGAAGGGGGGCGGGGCTTTGGAGGAGGCGGGTTGTTCATGTTCAAACTTTCACTAAGTGCTGTGAGAAATGCACATCGGTAGGTATAGCTTTAAACCAATTGATTAGTCGATCATTACTCAATCATTTAAGTGCAATCACTTGCCTCAAATTTTTTGAGTAAACTCTACTTATCCGGGCTTACAGTGTATATATTGAAAAAAGGGATGTTTTCTTTTAGAAATCTTAAAATTAAAATTTCCTCCATCTCCATTGTTGCCTTGCTTTTAGTTGTAGTCATGCTAAAGATGCCAAAATATGCTTTGTAGGCTCACTCTGTCATCAACCATGCTGAGGGAGAACTTCACCTGGAAATGCAGCGCTAATGCAACCTGTTCCTTCATATCAGGTCCGGCATAAAGATGTGGTTCAACGAAACTCAAATTAGATAGCAGATATCAAGGGGAGCCTCCTATACTTTATGAAGTTCCCTTGGCAAAGCAAATTTGTTCAGCACCAAAAGGCAGCCAGACTACCATTCTACTGTTATGACGCTGGACAAGACAAGTTTAGGAAAAAAAAAAAAAAAAGAAGGAAATGCAGCGTTAAAAACCAAACCAAGTGGCATAAAGTCAAAGCAACGGGAGCTGATTGCCATCAGTGCAAAAGCTGCATTAGCTGAATAGTGGAAGACATTTACATTTAAGTCTGACATGACATAAAAAAAAAATCATTTACACTTATTTTGTCTCCCACATCTGGAGAAAATACACGCTTAATTTATAGTACAACGTCACACTGCATGAACAACAAAGTTGGCTTGTCAAGAATAAACTGTTTTCATTACTGGCAGCAGAGCAACAAAGGAAGTACATACAAAACACTGGCCTTTTATCATTCTGCAAGTGTAGTTAAGATGTTTGTACATGTATTTAAATGTGCATGCTGTATATGTGCAGCCCAGAAAAGGGATTTGCTCCCGCCTGTACAAAGCAAGTGTGTGAATATGTTTCCATTTGATTTCCCACTTCTGCTGCCGTCTGTGTTCGGCCTACTTAAGCAGCCAACCCTTTGTCAGACAGCCACAACATTAAAGTTGTTTATCTACATATGCTTAAGCTCTTGCAGTCCTAAACAAACACTCTAATGATTCTAACTGCATAAATGAAGTGAGATTGTAATAAACAAAACTATAACACAAAGCTTTATATGTTCCACATAGAGCTACAAGGCATTAATCCATACAGCCCCAGTGCTACTTTTGTACCAGTTTCTGAATGAATTTTCTCCTCTATTTAACTTTCTTGAGCAATTCATTACAATTTATCATAATATTATCCTCTGAATTTTGCTTTTTTTTCCTCTTTTTACTGTAAATCATATATTTTCCTATATTTAATTTCTTGCATTTAATGTAGATGTTCATGAAAACTCAGAGTAAATTCCAGTTATTATATTAAAACAGAGAAAACTGGGGAAAAAAGTAACATTTTCAGCAAAGATATCAATAACTGAACATTAACCCTTTCATGCATAGTGGTCACTACAGTAGACAGCTGTTCATAAGTGTTTTCTTGTATATTCATGGATTTTGTGGTTTTAGTTCCATATCAGTCAACAGAGTGGACACTTATGCATCATCCCATTCACTGTAATTCATACCATTACTGTAACTTTGCTGTTCTAGATAAAGCTGATCTGCTCTCATGTTTGAGTGTAAAAAAAAAAAATGCTAATTGTTATTAGATTGTAATTAACAGGTTTTTTTTGTGTGTTTCTAAACAAAAAGGTGTTTCTTGTATATTATTTCCATGAACTGAGTAATAACTAATAATATAGTATGTTAAAATGGGAGAAATCATCAGATTAGCAGCATTAAAAACGTTTTTATGTCATAGTTTTTACACAGTATGTCAATAAATACATCTTTCTTTGCTTCTAAAATAAAACGCATGGTGTCCAGCTGAGTGGATATTTTTGTAACTCCATGAAAAATAGGTTCCTAAAAAAATGTAATCATATTGTTTGTTTGTTTTTCATGCCTAAAGAGGAATAAAAACACTTAAGAAAAAAAAAAAAATCTTGATTAAGACTCTCATAATTCATGCATGAAAGGGTTAAACAAGTGTCTCCACCCAAACTCAATGGGTTTTACTGGTGAATCAATGTTGTAGATGTTATGACCCTGGGTCATATTGTCTATTTATATGTATGTGTTTTCTGTTTAGTGTGTGTGTTTTTCCCCCCATCCTGTAGGTGTGCTGTGCCCTTTTGTGTCCGTCTGTTGCAGGTTGCTGCTTGGTGGAGCATGATTGCCCGGCCCTTTAAAAATGGCCCTGGAGTTTCCGTCCTGGCTCGCTCTTGCCTTCTGCCAGCTTCCAACCCTGTGTTCGTGTGTGTGACCATCAGTCTTCATGTGCTTGTATTAAACTTCGATTGTATATTTGTAAATAGTTTTGTTTTGTAAATTCGATCCTTTTTCTGGTAGGGGAGGTCGGCTCTTTTGTTTTCACCTTTTCTCCTGTTTTGGTTAGGTAGTTAGGTAAGTTTTCTGTATTTTATTTCGTGCATTTATTTTGAGTAGGTAATTTAGTTTCAATTGTAAAAGAAGATATTTTGTTTGTTGTTTTAGCCGCTCCCTCCCCTAACCCTTTCTTAGTTGTTGAGAAAAAAATACTAATAATAAATATTGTGAACTTTTAGTTTTTGACTGACGTGTGTGCTTGGGAGCTGGGAGGGACAAAAGTTGAGCACATTATGTTTGCCCTGGTGAACCCCTAGGCCGGGGCGTAACATAGAAGATGGCGGTGTTTCTACATTCACTACGGAGCCTCTGAACGTCCAAACGGGTCATATCTGATGACCATGAAAAGATGACAAACTGTATTTTACACCAATTATTTACATGTATTGATAGGATTAGTGGATCAACAGGTATTAAACAGTTTAAATCGGTAGATGATATTGGTCACTGGTCGCTGTTTGGGTCTTTATGGGTTAATGTAGAGACAAAACCAAAAAGACAATTGGGAAGTGGTAAGTCTAGTTTACTTACTGAACGACTATGAATGGAGCCCTGTAGGAGCTCATTCCTGTGGGCAGGTTTGTCTGAGTGCAAAACTAAACATGTCACATGTGATGTTTTCAGAAAAAGGAGGAAGAGGAGACTGGCAGATTCAGTTGATCTCACTCCCTCTCTTTTTCATCCACGCATACACATTCCTATGTTCTATTTTTCTTTTTTTTTTTCCTGCCTAGGGCGTTTTCAGCTGTTGAGTAGGGGGCCATCATGTGTACATTCGCTTCATGAAAAGGGTGAGCAGCCAAAGGCAAAGCACTGGGCTGTATGATCGATAATGACATGCCCTGAAACGAGGAACAGTGAGAGGCAGACAGGAAGAAGGAGAAGTAGATGGAAGGGAGGGTTAGGAAGGAAAAGACCAGAAACAGGTGAGAAAACAGAGAGTAAAGAGAAGAAATGAAAGTAACATGAGTGACAAGGAGTGATGGGGTAGTGATGGGAGCCGTGAAACCTGCCGACTCCCTGGAGTGGGTAAAGTGCGGCAACGGAGAGCACATTACATGACTGTAATCGTCTTCCACAGTCACACCCCATGCCTAGTGCTAATGGAATATCAATAGATTATCATATAAACTTTAATAAACAGTACGGTGCAAGTATTTTTCTGATGTGCATTTCTCCATGCTGTATATGGAAGAAATCTTGAAAGTGAAGAGACAGCAGCTTTACACCATGTCATGCAATGTTTGTTTTTGTTGTGTTTTTTATTAATCTTTCATGTGAACAGAACAGTGGTTTTAAAGTGTACCTGTACTCAGAGTGCGATTTGTCAAAATACCAGAGGGAGGGAGTAATACCTGAAGGTCTGGATAGAAAAGCAGATAAATACCTTTTGAATATATTATTCACTGCTGCCTTAAAGTCTATAACCATCAGCTGGATGAAACCAGAACCTCCCTCATATAATACATGGATTCAAAAAGTTTGGGATATTTACGAGATGGAGCAGATCACATACTTGCTCAGGCTTTACTAAAAAGATGGGAACCTATGTTACCTTTACTGCTGCAGTAATATTTACTGGTGATGCAAGAATACTCCATGTTATCAAGGTGCTCTCCTTCTACCTCTGACGAAGATTTATATCTACAGCCTTTTTTATTTTATTTTTTTAATTTTTATTTTTTAGAGTGAACATTGTTTGCTATAATTGTTATTGCTTTCTCAAATTTCATCATATGTGCTTGTGGAGGTGTATGAGAATACATTTTCAGCTGTGTAGGGGGAAAAGAAATTAATTGAACTGTACTTGTATGTATAATTGTACTGTACTGAAAAAAAAGAGAAAATCTAATAAAAATTAAGTTAAAAAAAAATTTAAAAAAATACCAGAGGGAGGGATGTTTTGTTTGGTTTGTGTGGTTTTTTTTAGGTCGGAGCGGGGGGCGGCAGCAGTGGAGGTGTGGTTCATAACTAACATAACTAACGCTGGTGTAAAACAAAAGTGGTCGCTTTTCCATTGGACATGTGTGCAAAACGTTACTGACATTTACTAAATGTCAAAAAAAAATTTTTTCCATTAAATCTCAAATGTGATGATTTGTTCATTTATTATCGCGAGATGACAGGAGAAGTCATTCCATAAACATGGTGACGAATGTAAATATGGTGTTGATTTACAGATATATTCATTATTATTATATATTGCCCCTCTATCTCATACTAAATTAAAAAATGATCGGGTTTCCTGGTGTGTCCACACATACTACGACATGTTTCTTCTTCACTAGTAACGTACGTCAACATCCATTTTTTAAATTCACCTGGCTCTAGTTGTGAAAAAGGTCTTTCCGTTGCAGTTTTGTGTGATATACCACTTGAGCTACGCTCGAAAAACCACCTCTTGCCAGCGCAAAAACTTTCAATTAAAAAATGAGACTTTTGGCGAAATTGTCGTTTTTTCCAATAGGTACATTTTTAATTATATTTGCGCAATTTGAGGGTCAATGGAAAAGCGACTAGTGAAACTTTACATACTTTCAACATCCAACTCCTGGGTTCTATTAGTCTATTATACAGCAGATCTTACATGAAATTTTCACAACTTCCAACCTGTATCCACTGGACCCCCTCCGAATTCTGAGGCTGCCAACAGTTCGGTTCATTAACATTAGTGAACATTAGTGTTAGTAATGTAGGATATAGGTGGAAGAAAACTGTCACAACCTGCCTGTTATTTCAGTTGGTTGGTTGCTCCCCCCCGAGGATGATATTCATTAAGGAGAAGGAGGGATTTAAAAACCAACAAATCACACCCTGCCTGTACTGGTCACGCGTACAACATTATTGTTATATGTGATCTTTTGAAATAGCTAGCAATGAAAGTTCACTACAGGTACCCTTAAGTGTCCATTGGTTATGTGTGAACTACGGAATCACAGAAATAGAAAAGACTAAGTGAATGTTAAAAAGACACAATGGTAGATATGGGGCAAGTACCCCAAAGGAATAAGGGGTCAGTGAGGTAACGTCAGATGGAACTCTTCATACTTTTTACTGGAGTGAATTGCGATGGCAAATGACGCAGCACTCCTACACCTTCTCCTGAGCAGGTTCTATTCCAGGTAATATATCAGATACAGATCAATCGATTCTCTTGGACAATGGTGTCACCATTCCTAGAAGATCTTGAGAATTAAAAAAAAAAAAAAAAACAGACTCTTAGGTTTTGTTTTTTGTTTTTTTAGGAACACTATAGTTTCCTTTACATGATGATATAATGTTGAAACAGAATTATTGAAGCGCTGAAGCCTTGGGCTAGTTGACCCAGTAAGTATTGATTTTAAGCTTAATTATGCTTTGATTTCTGTCTTTATACTTGTTATTTACACCCAGAAAAACAAAACAAAGGCTGGGCTGAACTGAAAGAATAGAGCTCAGATTGTCTTACACATATGAATACAACTAAGCAGCATGTTCATTTAATGGAATCCAAAACTGTAATTACAGCCACACATGCTCACGACTTAAAGCTGCAGGACTTAGAAATCAAGGGTGGAAATGCCAGAAATTACACCTCTTTTCTCTACAGCTGTCTCCTCCCAGTCAAAATCCAAATTAATAAATATAAAAACAGATGAACTGATGTAGTTATAAACCAAAGCCAAAACATCACAGTTACGGAAGCTTCAATGTCAGTGTTACCTCTGAGTCGAGTCACTGAGTCCAACAGTAGAGTCACCTCTGAATCTTAACAGCTTTCATTCATATTTAACCTCCTGTCGTGTCTGAAAACTCCTCTGATCAGCCACAGGGTTGACAGCAGGCATAAAAATGGATCCAACTTAAATAGTAAGAGGTTCCCTCCAGCTGGAGGCTAAGCAGTTCTGTAACACATGCACCTGCAGGTTTATGCTTTTGCAGTTAATATCTGTATTTAACTGCATATATATATATCTCAGTTTTAATTAAGACATGTTAGTGAATGTATCTAATTTGGAACACTCCTGCTTAGTCCTTTAGGCTGGTTTTGATAAAGTACATCACTCATAAAATCAATAAATACATGAAATAAATGAACGTCTGTCTGAGTTCATGACTGATTTTGTCTTTCTAAAACGCACACACAATTTCTTTTTCAACTTAAGGAGTTTGTGCTTATCTCTGAGTGCCTCCTTATTTAGTTTTCCTTTGAGGATGGAGCATATTGTGCTTACTGCTGTATTTACACTGAATGCAGATTTGGAGATTCTAGCCCCTTTGGTCATTTTTTAAACTGGAAAAAAAAAAACAGATGTTTTTCACATATTCTTTTAAATAAGAATAATTCTTATCATGGGGTAACAACGTGCATGATGATTAAATGATGAGAGGATTAAACGGTTTCCTTTTTGCCTTTGAGGCGGTAGGGGAGCCCTGTTCATGCTCTCATTTGTTATGTGAAGCTGCACTGTGGGTAGTGACAGGTGTGGAGTTTGAGTGGGAAAAGTGCTCTGTCCAACTGTAACGCAGGTGTTCTGAGGAACCGGTGCAGATTGACGTTAAATGATAGTTTATCGTCTGGGGGCTGCTGCTTTGATTTAGGAACACAGTCTTTGGGGTAGTACCTTTTTTATTCCTCATATATACACAGCCTAGCCCAAAAAAAGCCCCTTTAGAAGAATAGAATAGAATAGAATAGAATAGAATAGAATAGAATAGAATAGAATAGAATAGAATAGAATAGAATAGGCTTTATTGTCATTACACGAGTTGTGCAACAAAATTTACAGGTGGTCGTTGCCAACAACAGTGCACTATGCAACAATATACAACACAATAAAATAATAATAATAGTAATAATAATAATAATAATAATAATAATAATAAATTGCATTTATAAAGCACTTTTCATTCAGCAGAATCTCAAAGTGCTACAGAGAAAAGACAGTCCAATAAAAAATAAAAGAATAAAAATAAAAGATAAAATCCTGTATCAGGAATAAAAGACTAGGCAAATAAAACAGAGCATGAAGGTGGTCCATGAAAAGCCTGTCTAAACAGGATGTTTTTAGCCCTTTTTTGAAGGAGTCTAGTGACTGAGGAGCTCTTAGGTGGTTAGGGAGGGAGTTCCAGATATGGGGGGCAGCAGAGGAGAAGGCCTGGTCACCCATGGTCTGAAGTTTAGTTCTGGGGTGGAGGAGGAGGTTGGTGCTGTGGGGCCGGAGACTACAGGTGGAGGTGTGAGGGATGAGGTGGTCCTTCAGGTAGTCGGGGGTGTTATTATGGAGGCACATGAAGGTGATGAGGGCGGTTTTATAAGTAATTCTGAAGGGGACTGGTAACCAGTGGAGGTTATGAAGAATGGGAGTGATATGTTCTTGTTTATGGGTCCGTTTGAGAATTCTGGCAGCACTGTTTTGAATGGACTGAAGTTTTTGCAGCTGTTTTTTGGGGATCCTATAGAGAAGGGCATTACAGTAGTCGAGTCTTGAGGATATATAGATATAAAGAAGAAAATATACAGGGTGGGGAAGCAAAATTTACAATATTTTGAGACAGGGATTGAAAGACAGTGTATGACCAATTAGTTTATTGAAAGTCATGAGAATTTATTTGCCACAAGAAAATGGACATAATAGAAAATGTTTTTATTCTATGTGTCCTCCTTCTTTCTCAATAACTGCCTTCACACGCTTCCTGAAACTTGCGCAAGTGTTCCTCAAATATTCGGGTGACAACTTCTCCCATTCTTCTTTAATAGTATCTTCCAGACTTTCTCGTAATAGTTTTGCTCATAGTCATTCTCTTCTTCACATTATAAACAGTCTTTATGGACACTCCAACTATTTTTGAAATCTCCTTTGGTGTGACGAGTGCATTCAGCAAATCACACACTCTTTGATGTTTGCTTTCCTGATTACTCATATGGGCAAAAGTTTTGGAAAAGGTATGGATAATAGTGTTAGGTATGATTATGACATCAATATATGTTTGGTTTCAAAACAATTGACGTAGTGCCTGCTGAGAAAAAACAACTACATGTTCATTGTAAATTTTGCTTCCCCACCCTGTATATATACTCAAAAAATAGTGTGCAATAGAGATATGTGCAAACAAGAAATATACTGTGTGACAAGGTAAGAAAATTCTAAATATATAAGTAGTATTTAAATAAGTGCAAATATATCAGCGTAAACATACATGGGTCAGACATGTCTGAGTAGTGATTGCACATTACACTGAGGTATGGTGTGTGTTAACAGTCCACACGGCCCAGGGGAAGGAGCTGTTTGTAAATCTGCTGGTGTGTGTTCTGTCTTCTTTGAACTCAGCATGTATTCACTATGGCATTATTTCAACACGCTTATGTAATAGCAAAGCATTTATTTGTCATTGTTTGGACGCATAACGTTGCTGAACCTAGACGTGATCAACTGAAGCATCCCCAGATCATAACACTACCCCCACAGGCTTACTGTAGGCGCTAGGCATGATGGGTAATCACTTCATTCACTTCTACTCTCAACTTGATGCATCCATCACCCTGGAACAGGGTCAATCTGAACTCATCAGACCACATGAACTTTTTCTCCTGAAACATAGTCCAATCCTATCAAACTAATTACCCCACCCCCGAAGGTGAGGCAAGAGGTATTGTTTTTGGTTTGGTTTGTTTGTTTGATTGTTAACACTATAGCAGCAAACTCTTGGTTGAAGTCATACCAAATTAGGTAGTGACCCAGAATCGATCTATTTACACTTTAGGAAAAGTAGGTCAAAGTTAACAATTTTTTATGAATTTTTAAAATCTTCTTTTTTTTCCATTTACTTATAATGGGCAAAATTTCAAATGTCTGTAGCAGCAAAACTATTGGTTTAATTCATACCAAATTTGGTTTATAGATTGCCAGTGACCCAGAATAGATCTGATTAAATTTTGGGAAAAGTAGGTCCAAGTTCTAATTTTTAACCCTTTCATGCACGAATTGTGAGAACCTTAGTCAAGATTTTTTTCTTCAGTGTTTTATTCCTCCTTAGGCATGAAAAAAACAATGCGATCGAGTTTTTTTTTTCTATGGAGTTACAAAAATATCCATGCATTTAATTTTTGAAGTAAAGAAATGTGTTTAAAACCCAATATCATAAAGTGATATGAAAACAATGAAATAAAAACATTTTAATGCTGCTGATCTGATGTCTTCTCACATTTTAACACATTCTAATGCTAGTAATTACTCACTTCATGGAGATAATATGAAAAAAAAACCTTCTTGTCTAACAAATAATTGATTTACACTCAAACATGTTAATGCAGATCAGGTTTTATCAAGAACAGCAAAGTTACAGTAATGGTCTGAATTACAGTGTATGGGATGGTGCATAAGTGTCCACTGTGTTGGCTGACATGGAACTAAAACAACAAAACCCATTAATATACATAAGAACAGCTGGAGAAGAACTGTCCACTGGAGTGACCACTATGCATGAAAGGGTTAATGAATTTTTAAAATCTATCTTCTGCCATTTACTTATAATAGGTGGAATTTCAAATGTCTGTAGCAGCAAAACTATTGGTTGAATTCATACCAAATTGGCTTTATAGATTGCCAGTGACCCAGTATACAGTACATCTCAGTTCCTTTTGGGAAAAGTAGGTCAAGCTTCCAACTTTTTATGAATTTTTAAAATCTTCTTTTTTCCATTTACTTATAACAAGCACAATTTCCAATGTCCATAAAAACATCAATTTTGTTTCAGTTTACTTCAAACTTGGCACATACTGAATATAGAGCCAATTGATATGCTGACATCACCACATGTATAGACATGATGACATCAGCTGGATCAATGCCAAAATAAGCTACAATGCGTGCCTGGGGTGGGGTTTGTTGTGCCTGGCATCACGTGTTATTTAAGACATGAAAAGCCACTCACTGCATCAGTTAGGGTTAAACAACTTATTACAGATTAAACATCAATCACTGCAGTAATTATTCAATGGAAGGATCTGAACTAGGTGGACTGATAAAAGCTTATGTTGCCCCACGACCACTCCGCTCGTCTGGGGAACGTTGTCTGGTGGTCCCCAGACCTTGTACAAGACAATCCAGGCTCTTTTCATGGGTCGTTCCACGTTGGTGGAACGCTCTGCCAAGTGCTACAAGAACAGAGGCATCCCTGCCTATCTTCAAGAAGCTCCTGAAGACCCAGCTCTCCCGAGAGCACCTACTATCCTAGCACTTTCAAAGATTCCTTTTTAAATATTCTAATAAGGTTTTGTCCCAGGATTATCACAGATTCTTCCAGGATTATTTCTGGACCTGCTGCGGTGGTCCTGCCTCTTCCCTGCCCTCATCATCACCACTCACTTATCCTCATCTGCCTCCATGTGTCTCCCCCTACTCCCCCCTTCGCCCCCTCTCCCCCAGTCTCTATTTCTATCGCTCTCTCTTTTTCCCCTTCTCTACTCTCTCTCTTTAACCCCAACTGGTCAAGGCAGACGGCCATCCTCCAGGAGTCTGGGTCTGCTCGAGGTTTCTGCTGTTAAAGGGAAGTTTTTCCTCGCCACTGTCACAAGTCACAAGTGTTTGCTCCTGGAGGATTCTGTTGGGTTTCTGTAAATTGGCTTAGAGTCTGGTTTTTGACCAACTCTATATATAAAGTGTCATGAGATAACTTTTTTGTGATCTGGCGCTATATAAATACAGTTTGATTGTTTGAGTGATTTGATTGGTTTTCCACTGTAAGTCGCTTTGGAAAAAAGCGTCTGCCAAATGCATAAACATAAACATAATTATTTGCTTAGTTGAATCCAGATGGGGACTTATTTATATGTATGAGCTTGAATAGTTGGAGGACCCAGGTTGTTCTGAGTTTAAAAAAAAAAAAAGCTTGAGTCAAAAGACTTTGCAGTTTAAACTCCACCAGTTGGTGACCCCCGTTCTAGAGAGCCTTTAAACAGAATCAAGCGAAGGAGCAGAGATCTTGTTTCCCAACAGACCACTTGAATTACACTATGTTGAAATAACATTTTTTGCCCAATTACACCAAAAACTATGGCACAGTGAAGTTTTAATGATGTGATATTGATCTGAATATTAACCTGACATACACTGACCCAGTCTACACTCTGGTTTCAGCCTCACCTCCAAGCCTTGGCTGCAGCAGCCGTGTTGCTTTTTGCCAGTATTATATTTTCCTTTTCACTATTTCAAATTTGAGCTTGTTTTTCTTATGAGAATATGCAGCCCGTATGGGTTCATATACCAGTCATGACACCACTTGAGCTTGACTGTGGTTGTTGAGTTCTGATGGGCTATGTAATGAAAATAAATCCACAGTATGTTGAACTTTCTTTGTAGCACAAGCCTCAGGAGTGAAAAGAATTGCTGAGCCCTCATTTGCATGTACAAAACAGTAAACAGACCTAATTTCTATTGCTCTTTTCAATGTGGCAGGTCTCAGAAGCCCATTGAAAGGTGCCTCACATTCACTGAACACTACTGATGTTGAAAACTGCTGCCGATGCAACTTGGGACATTTGACATTGACTGAATGAGTCCGATCCACCCAGTTCATGGACAACCCACTCAATGACCTGAACCACAGCTGTCCACCCCCTGCATAATGGGTTTCATTATAACTCAGATATGCGACTATTCTCCTGTTACGTAATTAAATGAAATACTTGCTGGAATTAACCCTTTCATGAATGAATTATGAGAACCTTAGTTGAGTTTTTTTTCCTGAGTGTTTTTATTCCTGTTTAGGCATGAAAGAAAAAAAAAAACAATGCAACTGAAATGTTTTTTTTATCTACCTATTTTTCATGGAGTTACAAAAATGTCCACTCAGCTGGACACCATGAGTTAACTTTTGACGCAAAAAAAAAACAAAAAAAACATGTATTTAAAACCCACCATCAGAAAGTGATAAACTGTGTGAAAACTGAAATAAAAACATTTTTCATGAAGCTAAACTGATGTTTTCTCACATTTTAACATACTCTAATTCACAGGTGACAAACATGCGGCCCGGGGCCCAAATCTGGCCCACCAAAGGGTCCACTCCGGCCCTTGGGATGATTCCAACATTCCAACCAATTCAATCTCAAGTGGGCAGGACCAGTAAAATACTATCATAATAACATATAAATATTGACAACTAAATATTTTCATGTATTTACACTAAAACAAAGTATAATTTCCCAAAAAATGTGAATAATCTGAACAAATATGAACAACCTGAAATGTCTTAAAAGAAGTAAGTACAATTTTAACAATATTCTGCCTGATAGTAAATGTTTTGTGTATTTGTAGATCCACTGTGATCTGTAAGTTATAATGTACATATGTAAATGACAAACTGAGGCATAAAATTGTAAAAATTACACTTCTTTTTTCAGTTTCTTCAAGTTATTCACATCTTTTTGAAAGGATAGTTTGTAGATGTAAACCTTCTTATAATGTAAATTTACTTTTTTCACTCTAAAATATAGAGAAAAGTTTGGACTTGAAATCATTTATATATTATTATGTTATTATTTTACTGGTTCGGCCCACTTCAGATCCAATTTAGCTGAATGTGGCCCCTGAACTAAAATGAGTTTGACACCCCTGCTCTAATTAGTCACTTCATGCAGACAATATGCAAAAAAAAAAACCTTTTTGATTAAGAAAACTGTTAATTACAGTTGAATACCAATTAGCAATTGATTTAACATGTTACTGCAGATCAGGTTTATCAAGAACAGCAAAGCTACAGTAATGGTATGAATTACAGTGTATTATGGGATGGTGCATAAGCGTCCACTGTGTTCGGCTGATATGGAACTAAAACAACAAAACCCATAAATCACAGGTGTCAAACATGTGGCCCGGGGGCCAAAACTGGCCCACCAGAGGGTCCAATCTGGCCCCTGGGATGAATTTTTAAAATGCAGAAATTACACTGAAGATATTGACAATCAAGGATGTTAGAATCATTTTAGGTCAATTCAATCTCAAGTGGGTCAGACGAGTGAAATACTATCATAATAATTTATAAATAATGAAAACTACAAATTTTTCTCTTTGTTGTAGTGTAAAAAAAATAAAGTAAAATTACACAAAAATATTTACATTTACAGGTTAAGCTTTTACAAAAAATGTGAATAACCTGGAATTTCTTAAGAGAAGTATGTGGAATTTTAGCAATAGTCTGTCTTTTACTAAATGTTTTGTGTATTTGTAAATCCACTGTGATCTGTAAGATGTAATGTATATGTATAAATGATAAACTAAGGTGTAATATTGTTCAAATTGCACTTATTTTTCTTAAGAATTTTCAGGTTCATATTTGTTCATGTTAAGTTCAAGTATGGTTCATTTTCATTACAGAATTTTACTTTTTTCACTCAAAAATCCAAAATTTTGGAGTTAACATTACTGATCAGTTCTTATCCTATTATCTACAGTCTACTCTCGTTAAACCGCCCGTCGTTATACCGCCATTTTCGCTCACCGCCGACCAAAACCATTGCACAAAAATCCCCAATGCATTATTCCATTAGCTACCGCCATTTCCGCCTATCGCCATCCGCCAGCCCAGTTCCATGCACAAACAACACTTATACCATTGATTTCCCGACCGTTATACCGCCAGCGTGATTGCCATCGAGTACACATAAATTTTAACAATGCACTGAAACAAACGCGCCAGACGCTGATCGCGACAAGCTACGAGTAGGTCTACGGAACGGCCACCGTTCATTTATCGCAGAACACTCAGTAGGTCAGGATGTCGGGAAGAGGACGTGGGATTAAGCCAAAGCCTCAAGATGATGGGGTGTCATTTCCCGACACGGTATAATAATGCTTAAAATGTTTCCCCACTTTAAATGATCCCTTACAACATAACAGAATCAAGATTTATTTAGAAACGCAATTAGAACGGGTTAACGGAGGCAGCATAGACATCATATAGTAAAGACATGCATATTATGGACGCAACCCGTTGTAACGCCATTTTCGCTATACCGCCAATTTGGCCGTGAACGGAAGTTGTCGGTATAACGAGAGTAGACTGTATATTATTTTACTGGTTCGGTCCACTTTATATCATATTAGGCTGAATGTGGCCCCTGAACTAAAATGAGTTTGCCATAAATATACAAGAGAACAGCTATAGAATAACTGTCCACTGTAGTGACCAGCATGCATGAAAGTGTTAAAGGTGACCAGACATGATTCAGACCGCTGCTTCTGTTGAGGATGGAGGCAGAATAATTCCTTCAAGAGCAGTCGATAACTGCCGGGACAGTGACACGATGTCTCTGCTCTGCATTGCAGCACAGTGAATGTGAAATGAGTCTGTTTGTAGTTAAAATGCTGACTTTCCCCCCCCAGTTGTGGGAGATACACTGCAGTGAAACACCCCTATACAAAAAAAGAAGGTTTGGGGTTGAAGTCAGGTCAGTCACTTTAAAGATATTCCTAAAACAACCTTGACGCATATTGACTTTTAAACCAAGTGACAGACATTTAAAAACTCCTTCAACCAACACAGAACCACTGGATCTGACTGGTGATGCAGCAAAATCTAACAGACTGTGACTGCATGTCTGCTGGCTAAAGCATATTTTCCCTGCAGCTTGTCCCTTCCTTTGCACCTCATTCTTCACCCTTCCTCCGTCTCGTCCTACACCTCCTATCTCAGCTCCGTACGCTACCGACATCCACCTTCCTGCTGTCAGTCACTTCCCACAGCATACACTTCTCCTTTCTTCCTCCTTTCCGTCGCTTTACCTCCCTCTCCCTCTCATTTTTTTTGTGCCTCTTCGCCTCCTTACATCCTCTCCCATGTCAGAGTAGCTGAGAAATCCCCAACTTATCTCCCAAAGGACAGAGGCAATGCAGCTGTGCCACTCCCATTCAGTGTGTGCACGGGTGAATACACATTCAGCTCTGCTAGTTTCAAGGCATTTAGACACAGAATAAAGGACTTAGAAGTGCAACAGAGTAAGCCCTGCAACTAACTGTACTAAAAATATTCAAAGTTATTAGTTTTTGGTGGGATTAGAGCAGAGTCTGGGGGTACAAAAGAAGATGACACAGGAATTCCGTCCTGACGAGGAACAGGAATCAGCTCAATTTCCCCACCTTTCTCTGCATCTACCCTCTGTTTTCTCATCCTTCTATTTCAACATTAATCAGCTTATAGTCTGTGTGCCTCTTGTGTTTCCTATGTGAACCGTGTGGGTGGTTTCAGTCCTAGATTCTCCCTCTTTCTCATACTGTTTGTTTGTGAATCTCTGGCAGTATTTCATATTTTCGCCAACCAGCTGGTTGCTCTGTCCTGCCCCTCATCATCTTTTTCTCTCTCTCTCTCATTGCCTGAAGTCTGGGGTAAAGGGGGATGGGGGTGGGGTGTGTACTTTCCACCTCCCAGCTCTATCCTTTCACGGAAATCTGCAATTCAGATGAGCTCAGACAAGAGAAGTAAAGCAACACCTGATACCTTCCGAGCAGCTGATGAATGTGTGGCAGCACTGAATAACACATTACGAGATTCTCTACAAAGGAAGAGGGTGATTGTAAAGGGTTGGTTTTAAGGATCTTGTGGAATAATAGTGGTGACGAGCAGGTTGAGAAGGTCATCTTGTCCTGTCTCTAAAACAAGCTGTCTGGAAATGTAGCTGACGACAGGATGATTGATAATGTCCTCATGCAGAACACTTAAAAAGTGGTTTCAGGAGACCAAGGCAGGAGTCAATCTTTTTTTTGTGGCCCTTGTCTGCAGACATCCACATCATTGAACCTTCATGTTTTTCTATGGTGTTAACTTCTTGACAAACCCTAACAAAACATATTTTAAACTAGAAGCACTCGGAGAGCGCAGATCTCCGCCAAGGCAGATCAGTGCCCCCGATTTGGATGAAAATTTCATGAAATGTTGATACTGGCACAAGGAACAAATGATTAAATTTTGGTGGTGATCTGCCTTGGCGGAGGTCTATGTTGTCTTTTCTAGAAAAGCACTCGGAGAGTTCAGACCTCCTAACTTTTTCAATTATCTTGCACACAAACACACAAACCAAAAACATAACCTCCTTGACAGAGGTAAAAAGCCTTGAGAGTTAGTAAATAAAATAATAATAATAATAATAATAATAATAATAATAATAATAATAATAATAATAATAATAATAACAACACTGGGTTACAAAAAAATGTTTTTTGCAAGTTGTCTAGGTTTTTTCAACTGAATTAGGACCATTTTGCACCGCTAAATCCAAAAATGACATCTGTTTTTCTCAATCAGGTCAGGTTTTTTTGCTAATTTGATTTTGAAAAATTTGATCTTCTCACAAAATTGATTACATTGTTGTGACTTTATCAGTTGATTTTTTATATAGTTCTCACCCAAAATAGGTTTTAAGAGAAAAAAAAATCCTTTTCTAACAGGATTCCTGTTAGGTACAATGGTGTATTCACCGCAGATGTAGCAGAATACGTCAGGCTTATTTTTGTAAGATCTTCTAGTCGAAGCGATTTCATTCACCTGTAATATTAAAAAAAAAACATTAATCATAAATTGGCAAAAGTAAAATCTTCAGAACTCGTTTATTGCAAGAAATATGAAAGAATTTTGTATCATATGATGTGAAAATGCCCATAAATGTAAGCAAAAATGTTAAAAAGTCAATATGTAGCATAGTTCAGAAAGTTGACCTGATTGGGCAAAATTAATGTGATTTTTGGATTCAGCATACCAAAATTATCCTAAATCAGCTCAAAAAACTTAAACAATAAATTTGTCGTTGACCAGTGTAATAATAATAAATAAGTATTGTGAATGTACACTGCAAAAATCGAAATCTTACCCAGTGTATTTTTCTTATTTCTAGTCAAAATATCTCATCACACTTAAAATACATAATTACCTTAAGAGTAACTTGTAAGTCCATTGGCAGATTTTTTTTTTTTTTTTTTTGCTTAATTCAAGATTTTTTTTCTTAATTCAAGCAAAAAAAATGAATGGAACAAGTGAAAATTATCTTGGTAAGATTTCTTGAAATAAGATTTTCAAGATCTATTGTCTAAAAATAAGTTCATCTATCTCACTGAAAAGTTACTCTTTGGGTGATTATGTCTTATTTTACATGTGATGAAATATTATGACTAGAAATAAGAAAAATACACTTCGTGAGATTTCGATTTTTGCAGTGTACAACATGACTAACATAACAAATAGATCTTTTAAAATACTCCACATTATGCTTGCATGTGTTTTTATTAATTTACTGAAGATGGAGGGGAAAAAAATCAATTCACTACGATGCAGAGATCAATTTCTTTATTCTAAAATTAAATCCAACTCAGTTCTGGTCTAGCTACACGTTATACATCCTTGTGTTTTGCTGTGAGAGTTGTCTTAACCCCACAGACTCAACAATAAAAACTAGTCAGTAACATACGGCTGCTTGGTCAGGGAGACACATTTCATCATGTAGTGTAACTCTATAGCATTTTTCAATGTGTGTGCTTGTCATATTGACATCTAGGAAATGGATGATTACAGTTTGGCTCTATTTGGCATAAAATATCTTGGTTAGGGGTAGGAAAAAGGGTTAAAGTAAGAAAAACAAGGGGAGAAAATGAAGCTCCTCCTACTAAGCATATTGCTACTACTTAACACTGTCACATAATAATAATGGACTGGATCACTATCGCTCTTTTCAAGGCACTCAAAGCATTTTATATTTTTCACTCATTATTCATTCACACCCTGGTGCTAAAGTACATCTGTAGGTGTCCTGACGGAAGCTGATCCACACCAAACATTCATGCACATTCACTGTGAGTGACACTGGAGCCCAGGTGGGTGGAGTGTCTTAGCCAAGGATAAAATAGCACATAAGTAGGATAGAGCAGGATTCAAACTGCCAACCCTCTGGTTATTAGATGACCCACTCTACCTCCTGAGCCACAGCCACCCTACATGGCCCATATTGTCAAGTCTCAATATCTAAGGACTTATATGGACCTTTAATTCATACCATGTGCAATGAAAATCGACTAGGTCATGGAAAAGTAACTGTATTTGAAGTCAGAATGGACTTACTCTTACATACTGTAGATACTTATATCACTAATTAAATAAAACATATGAGTCTAGAATGAGAAGTCTAATCTATGCGTATAGGAGCCAGAGCTTTTTGGAACCCTCCCCAGCAGCCATCTGCCCCCCAGCTATATAATACAACTTAAAGATACTTCCATATTGGCTTCATTTGGAGATTAACTCTTAGGGGTCCACGGTCACATCCCCATGACTGAATCACATGACATATTAAACATGTTGTAGCATTGGTAGTCGGTCACGTAGACCACTTGCATTTGAAAGTACGGTCTTGAAACACTCTCCCGCTTTTTTATTTGATGTTGATAGAGCAAATACAAGCAAAGATATGATGGTTTGAAACCGGAGCAAACAAGCAATTTAGTGTTATTATAGCGATATAAAGCAAGCGTTATATTTCTGACCATATCTTCGTCAATTTTTGTCATTTTTCAAAACGGAAAAAAACCGTCAGAATCTGCAGATTGTAATCCACAGACTGCATTAACATTACAGGTAAGAGTATTGCAAAGAGGAGTTGATAATGTTATTTATGTTGTTGCTTTTTTTTTTTTCTTTTCTTTTCTTTTTTTTGGGGGTTTGGTACGTTTGTTGTATGGTTTGTTTGTATATGTTGTGTCTGTGTAGTTCCCTGCGTATGGGTACATGTTTGTGTAAATGTATAATTTGAAATAATAAAAAAGATTAAAAAAAAAAAAAAAAAGCATTACAGGTACGGGTGAAGACAACCCCCACCTGAACCAGATGCGAAAACCAGGAGGACTGGGGGGTGGGTGAGAAAACCAGAGAAAACACCTCTGTAAAGATCTGCTTTTATGTTAAATATTTGAGTAAAGTTTTAATTTATTACAATTTTACTTTTATATACTCAATATTTGGAACCAATACTCACTTTTAAAGTCTTTGAAAAGGTTCGCTAAGCATCGTTGTGTTATTTATGCAATCAATTATATACATTTTTCAAATCGGATTTTATGTATTTTGTGTTTTTTTGTCCTTTTGTGTTTATATAGTAGGTTAAAGTGAAAAAATAACAGGCAGATGAGATAGATGAAGTTGTGCTGAAAAAAAAGATACCAAACATGGGTATAATGAACATTTCTTTATATAGTATATAAAGGCAAAATCAGAAGTCCTCAAAAACAGCCAAAATAGGCTCAGACCCTCAAGGGTTAAATGTCCGTGATTAGAAAGTAACATAGTGGAATGACAGTAAAAGTTGATCTTATGTGCACAACAAGTGGGTATTATCACTGAAAGCCTGCAGGATGAGATATTTGTCAAGCAGCATCTGCAGCTGCTTCCTCATGCAGTCGCCTTGCTCGCTTAATTTGTAGAAAGTACAGACACACACAGAGGTTGGAAGCAGTTGAATAAACTAAAAAATGTAAATGAAGGCAATAAATAATTGAGAGTTTTTTAGCTAAGAGTTCAGTTAGTGTAACTTTGAGGCTCATACTCACCTTTTTACCAGTGTTTTGCAACAGCTTTACATGGTAATTTCGAGCTGAAGTTTTAAGAGGCTCTTTCATCTCATTTTACTCATTACTATTTATGCCACTAACTGGGTGAACAGTAAAAGCAAAATGCTACACGGAGCACTTTTAGTTCAATTATATATATATATATATATATATATCTCCTCATCTCAAGGCAGCTCGAATAATCAGATATCATGTTAAGTAAATTTAAAAAAAAAAAAAACACAGTAAAATGTAGCAGTGAATTTCTATACTCATGTTGTAATATCAAATTACATCATAAATTGAATTAACTGTATCCTCACCTGTAAGCGTTTATGAATATGTGACCTTTGTTTTTATGAAGATTTTCCCAGTTTTTCCACTTGCTATTTTGAATGAATTTAGTGATAGTCGGATGAAACTAAGACAATCCAACATGGAGGTAAAACACGTCACATGTATCAGTTTGATGTGTGAGCTTCCTTTGATTGGTTTGATATTTACATCCCCGAAATTGAGTTTTGGGGATATAATGGTTTTATCCCAAACGCCGCCACCTTCAGATCCATCACCGGATATCCTTTGTGTGAACGTGATATGAATGAATGAATGAATTTTTATTATTGTTTCCTGCATAAGATTATACCCAGCCCTTACATCACAGGTGTCAAACATATGATCCGGGGCCAAATCCAGCCCGCCAAATGGTCCAATCTGGCCCATAGGATGAATTTGTGAAATGCAAAAATTACACTGAAGATATTAACAATCAATGGTGTAAAAATCATTTCTATTCAGGTTCCACATACAGACCAATTAGATCTGAATTGGATCAGGTCAGTAAAATAGTATCATAATAACTTATAAATAATGATCACTGCAGATTTTATCTTTGTTTTAATGAAAAAAAAGTAAAATTACATGAAAATGTTTACATTAACAAACTATCCTTTTACAAAAAATGTGAATAACCTGAACAAATATGAACAACCTGAAATGCCTTAAGAGAAGTAAATGCAATTTTACCAATATTATACCTGTTACTAAATGTTTTGTGTATTTGTAATTGTAATGTAAGTTGTAATGCACATGTGTAAATGATAAACTGAGGCAGAATATTGTTAAAATTGTACTTCTTTTTCTTAAGACATTTCAAGTTGTTCATGTTATTCAGATTTTTAAGGAAACGTTGTAGATCTAAACATTATCATATTGTAATTTTACTTTTTTCACTGTTATTATTTTACTGGTACGGCCCACTTGAGATCATATTAGGGTGAAAGTGGCCCCTGAACAAAAATGAGTTTGACACCCCTGCCTTACATGGGTTTATAAGACACCAAAAATACAAACCAAAGACCAAACACCAGACAACAGGTACAATAGATACAGGGTGGGGAAGCAAAATTTACAATATTTTGAGGCAGGGATTGAAAGACAGTGTATGACCAATTAGTTTATTGAAAGTCATGAGAATTTATTTGCCACAAGAAAATGTACATAATAGAAAATGTTTTTATTCTATGTGTCCTCCTTCTTTCTCAATAACTGCCTTCACACGCTTCCCAAAACTTGCGCAAGTGTTCCTCAAATATTCGGGTGACAACTTCTCCCATTCTTCTTTAATAGTATCTTTAAGAAAGTCCACATTGTTGTGTGATGTTCTACTGGTAGCATGTTCTAAAACGCCCCAAATAGCAGAATCCAGAGGGTTTAGATCTGGGCTAGAAGGCGGCCATAAACATGATTCCCAAAAATTGCTAAAGTTGGATTTGTTGCTGTTGTCAACAAGTGTTTTGGTGTTCTTGTGTAAGATTTTAACTTCAAATCATATTTTACTGCATTTCTAACGGTCTTGTTGTCTACCTCAAGTTCAATTGCTATTTTTCTCATGGATTTGGTTGGATCCTTTAGGATTTTGGATTTGAGAGCTTTAATAAAAGCTTTGGTACATTTTTTGTTGCTTCCTCCACTTCCAGACTTTCTCATAATAGTTTTGCTCATAGTCATTCTCTTCTTTCCATTATAAACAGTCTTTATGGACACTCCAACTATTTTTGAAATCTCCTTTGGTGTGACGAGTGCATTCAGCAAATCACACACTCTTTGACATTTGCTTTCCTGATTACTCATATGGGCAAAAGTTTCTGAAAAGGTATGGATAATAGTGTTAGGTATGATTATGACATCAATATATGTTTGGTTTCAAAACAACTGACGTAGTGCCTGCTGAGAAAAAACAACTAAATGTTCATTGTAAATTTTGCTTCCCCACCCTGTATAAACAAGACAATGTACTGACCTATTTAAACAAACACATCTGCCACTTTTTCCAGGCTTTATAATAACATAATGCTCATTTGAACCAAACAACAATTTCACCTTGTCATCATCAGTGCTCCAGAACATATCAGGATTTCAGATAAACATGTCATCAAACAAAGAGGCTCTCAGTTCATCATATAGAGGACAGTACAAAAGAAAATGTGATTCATTTTCCACTTCCCCCAAATCCCACAGTCCATGATAACTAGGACAGATTAGGTTGGTTTTCTTCTCCCTTGATAACCAACATAGTGGACCCCTAGTGGAAGAACCCTATCGATTTCAGCTTCTCTATGACTATTATAAGTCATCTAAATGGGGGCGTTTTAGTTGAAAATCAATTTTTTTGGACATAAATCAAGCAATAATAGATTGAGAAAAAATTTGGTCCATATTGATCGTCTTACAAAAGTCTATTTTCTCGCTACCATCCAGAGTTCATATGGTGTCATTTTCATTCACTAGATAGAGTTTTGTGGGAAAAATTGGTTCTCTGACCATTATTCTGTAACTATCAAGTTGTGTGTGGCTCAAATTTAGTTCATATTGATTGTCTAATAATTATCATGGATAGATTTATATATAACAGAGCCTCAATTTAGGCTTGATTTCTCTTTGGAGACTAAAAAAATACATTCTTGACACAGTTTTATAAAGTGTGTATAATGTAATGTAATGTAAATATAACAATAAAATATTTTAAGTGAGAATAAACAAAGTAAGATTAAACACTTTCCAGCTAAAAAGTGTGTGTGTGTGTGTGTGTGTGTGTGTGTGTGTGTGTGTGTGTGTGTGTGTGTGTGTGTGTGTGTGTGTGTGTGTGTGTGTGTGTGACTAAGGCTCCAGACATCTGTTCATCAACACCAAACCCTCTTTCTGGGTCAATTACATATTTTCCTTGTCATCTTAACCTTATCACCTAATCAGGTTTTTTGTGCATGTCATGGAGTATGATTGCCTATTAACTGTTCCATTGCACTACACAGTATCCACCTTTAGAGCTCATTTCTTTCCAAAACCTAAGAAATACATTCATTTGCTTTATTTTTCTGTTTTAGTTTCGGCAGAAAATTATCTCCCCAGATTTGATGCTAATGAGAGAAGCTAAAAGAACATCTCAGTTTATTGCAGCTGTGAAACAAACTGTGACCTTCAAACCTAAAATACAGACACACCTGTTGTGAATAAACAAGTCTCATTTTCAGTGCTTTACCGAGTACCTACTAAGTAAAGATTCTGTCAAACTGCAAGCATGAGTAGATCTGGGCACACATTTATAGAACTTATTTAACTGTACACTGTCTCCAACATGCCCTCCAGATGAAGAAAGTCCAGCATAAACAGGACAGGGACTGTCTTATATCCATGTGATGCACTGGTCAACCCTATAATGTGCCCTTAATGTGATCTTAATACTGCGGATACACAGAAAAAGGAAAGCGGATTGTGTGTTCAAATATTCCCCTCTGGTTTCTGAACGTGAATAATAGCTAACACCAGAAAACCTGGGGAATAAGTTAAGGTTCAAAGCAGACTGAAGCCCTGATCTAAATATGAACATGGGAAGATCAGCACCAGGGAGGCTGCTGAAGGCTCTGGCGGTGGCATGAACTCAGCATAATAAGTGGTAAAGAAATATGTGGTGTCCTGTCAGTCTAAAAGGTAAAATCTGAACCAATTCTTGCTGGTTAATTAACAAACTGCCCAAACTCCATCCCTCAACAAATGAGGACATGGACAATAGTGGGAAAATGAGGTTAAAAACAGCATTAGTGAGAAAAAAGACAGGAAATAGTTAAGTACAGTGGTACCTTGACCTATGAGTGCACAAACTCATGAGTTTTCTGAGTTACAAGCCGGTTGGTTGATTCTTTGCTTTGAGTTGTGAGCCAAAATCTGAGTTACGAGCAAGCTTCAGAGACACTGCCGTTAGTTGTCATAGTCAATAAAAAGAAAAGGCAATGAGTACTGTCACAGTACTGTGGCACGAAATATAAGTTTGCCCATTGCCACAGAGCCAATCAAATGTTAGCATTTGTACTATGATAATAAGCAGTAATGACATTTTGTTGCCAGAGCCAATCATGGATACTGTTCATAAACTTGTTGTCCTCTTGTGCCACAGTACTGTGGTCATATATGGTGGATCGCCCCGTACACACTACAACCAAATTATGTAAATCTGCAAAATTTTAAAATCATTTCAGCCTTTTGTCCACATGACACCGGCGTTGTCGGTGCCCTGAAACGGAATTTGTGGAGAACGGGTCCCAGACCGGAAAAATCTCACGACGGCGCCCTGGCGTTGCCATATGGATAGGCAAAACACCACTTTTTGGAAACAATGACACCACAGTACCACATGACCAGAAAAAGAAAACCCAGGATGTAACCTCATGCACATGCTCACCGCATTCTTCTGTGATGTTAATCACATCCTGCGGCTCAGTTTGTGTTTGTGCACAGCGCCACATATAGGTGTGGCATACCAATTACACCGTTTTAACCCAGTTTTCCCGTTTCCACCTGGACGCAGATATTTCTTGAAACAATATGTGTATGGATGTGAAACTTTTAGAATCAGCAAAAGAAAAATACCATGAGCGTTGTCATCGGTAACTGGTCCCTTAGCCTCTTCCTATAATCGGATAGGGCCATGGCACGTGTGATGCTTATTGCCACAGTACGTCAGCAGGGTGACAAGTTACCAGTGTACACATGATAGAACAAGGGCCCTGATTGGCTCTGTGGTAAGAGACAAATGAGAACATTAGTCCCACAGTACTGTGGCAATAGCTATTTTGAAAAGAAAAATGTTGGAGGACAGCTAGTTGGTATTCTGGTGGTGGATCCTCCATCTCTCTGCTCACCACAGTATCTTAAGGAGTTGTGACAGGTTCCTCCTTTATATATCCTACTGGTGACTCCAGAGATGCATGTGGCTCTTTCATCTCTCTGCTGTGGATCCCAGTGGCTTTGGAAAATTAAAAATGAGTATTTAATTCAAATGTGCTTTATTTTTGTTGATTTTTTTAATGTAATGCTAAATTTGAAGATTATGGTGACGTCAGGTATTACAGGTATTATCTCCCACTGTCGCTGTCCAGAGGGGAGGTCCTGAAACGCTTTATGTGTCAGGAAGAGGTTGTCCAGAACATGTCAAACATGTCTACATACGTCAATATACGTTGGAGATAAGTTCAATATAAGTTACTCATAGGTTAAAAATAAGCTTTGGATACACTAGACACTATTTTGACATATTTTGACTCATGGTGCTGGAACAGATTAATGGTATTTGAATTAATTTCAATCGATTAATCTGATCTGATATACAAGCAGCTTGAGTTACGAGCTTGGTCATGGAACAAATTAAACTCGTATGTCAACATACCACTGTATATAATTTCCTGATAATTTCACAGCAGTTATCTTCTCAACATAAATCAAAACAACATAGCACACGTCTATGGGAATGGTCTAAAGAGAATACAACCACATACTATCTCCTATTGGCTGTGAGAGATCTGTGACTGAGGACAGGTTTAGTAGTTTCTCTTCTCTTGTAGTATACTGTAAAAATGTAGTACACTATATTTTCCCTGTGAGAATAGAAACTGAATTACGTTAGATCTCTCTGTTCATTTAAACATCTAAAAAGAGCTACTGAACAGCACATGCTTATTTATCCCATGGTAGATCTGAGTTTTTTATGCACAGATCACACCCAGAGAATAGGCTGTCAGGCTTGCAAATGCATATTTTCTCTTTAATTAAGTTTTTAGGTCATAGTTGTGTTTAGAATAAATCATGCAGCTCTATTTCTACAGTATACACTTGACATTACATTAAATGTCTGTGATGCTTTTTTAAACAAACAGAAAAAAAAAAAAAAATGAAACCAAACGACTATAAACCAGTACAAACACTCAAAAATATTGTTTCTGTTGGACTTCAAAACCAATATAAAAGTGGACGCAGCAGATACAGAGGATTTAATCTGTCATGAAGGTGAGCAGCAACAAGTTAAGTGTGTTGAAATGTATTCTGAACATGAGTGAATTTGTCAGTAATACCAGTTTAGTCCATCTCCCAAAAGAATCTGTGCTGACCTCCATCTACTGCAAGTCATACACTGATTTACAAACACCTGGAGTTGATGTTTCAAGTGCAGATTCATTACACGAAGCAAAAAGTGGATATGAGAAAAGTGCTGTGTAATGCCATCTTTTTCAAATGACTGTTTTCCCTGTCCACATGGATGCAAATGAGTTTTTAAAAAAAAAAATCACTTCGGAAAATGTTTTAAAACTTAAAAAAAAAAAAAATCTGTTTTCATGACCTAAAACACATACATGAGGCTCAAATGTAGGGAAAAATACTGCAATGCAGACACACAAATATTCACGAATATTCTGTGTATTTTAGATAGATAGATAGATAGATAGATAGACAGACAGACAGACAGACAGACAGACAGACAGACAGACAGACAGACAGACAGACAGACAGACAGACAGACAGACAGACAGACAGATAGATAGATAGATAGATAGATAGATAGATAGATAGATAGATAGATAGATAGATAGATAGATAGATACTTTATTAATCCCAAGAGAAATTCAAGTTTTGCATACAGCACAAGAAGACAAAAAACAGACAGACCAAATAGGTGGGTTAGTAACCAGGTTGACATTAAGGTTAGTATATACCAGTGTTTTTCAACCTTGGGGTCGGGACACGAGGGGTTGCCTGGAATTTCTAGTAATTGATAAAAATAAAATAAAAATAATAATAACAAATATATTGTGAGTTAAAAGAGACAATCCCAATCCATAAAAGTCAAGACAAACTGTGAAGCCGAAACTGAAGCACTGTGGTACTGTTTATCTTTCAAATGTTCATTGTGGTCGGTTTCAGATGCTGCAGCTCTTTCATAATTCATAGTTTGAGTTCTTGTTGGTTCAGTATTAATTGTCAGCCTTGTAAATCCAAGCTGGACTGACTGTACATATCCTGACCAAGGAAAATACAATTCTCACTTTGTGCAGTAATCTACACCTGGCTTTTCTGCCTCCATCCATAATTATATACATTATATAGACTAAATGTCATATAAAATTAACGTTTATTTGCAATATAGTATAGCAAACTATTATATGATCAAAAACAAATTAATTTTAGAAGAAAAATGTCTCCATTTCGAAATTTGTGATGTTAAAATGGGATCATGAGCCAAAAAAAAGTTGGGAACTACTGGTATATACTCTAAAAAAGCTTGCTAAAGAACTTATTCAAAAAAAAAAAAAAAAAATCCTGTATAATACTGTAAACAAAGACATCTTATTTAAAAATCCGTAGGAAAACTAAATATATTGTTAATTTAGACAATTATACTTTTATTTAACCTTTATTTAACCAGCTAATGTCTAATGGAGATGGATATGTCTTCTACTAGGGTGACCTGGCCAAGAGGTCAGCAGCCCACACCATAATAAAAAATATCTTACACTTGTCCTTATCTCAACTATACACCTCGTCCAGTGCTGTTTTGTGATATTTTGAGGCTTTTTCTCATTTTCAGCATTTTCACTTGGGTTTTTCAAACAGTAAATTGAAACGGACCACAAAATACACCGTGTGCAGAACCTAGAATAGTTTCTTTTTTTTTCTAGCCTGATTCTTTTGTCAGAAAAAAAACACTGCTTCGACCTCTCCTTTTGACTCGTCTGACCCAAACTAACAAATCCTTTGTCAGTTTGTGTCCACTGTAGACTCAGAGTGCTGGATACAATCAGAACGTGGGACACACAATGCTGCATTCAGAGCAAGACACGTCACATCAGCACTGTATTCACGTATTAGGTCTACAGACGCCCCTAAAGTGGGACACAGAATCTGATGTGCACATGCTAACCTCTACTGTCATCACCTGCCCCCATCATCTGCCCACCCAGCTGCTCCTCATTCGCAGTCAGCCTCAGTTTATATCCGAGGACATTTATCAGTCATGCCCTGCGTGGTCGGCAGCGGTATGTACCCTCAGCGGCCCAGCATTCACCCTGTTCTGCCCACCTGCACCAGCGCTGATGACCATCTGCTTTAACCCAGTGGATTATTCTGCGTGGTCTGACTGCCTTTTGACCTCGAACTGACTGTTTTTACAACACCTGTCCTGCCTCCTGACTCTGCGCTGTTGTTTACCAGACCGGCACAAACAGATCATCAATTATGTCCCAAGGGTTGTAATATTTTTCAACCACATGCCCTGTTTGCAAATGCTGAAATTAAAATGATATGCAAAGTAGACAACAAGGACGGAGGCCAATGGGTGACTTTTGTTCACTGAAAACGCTTGGCACTTTGACCTCGGAAAGTCTGCTCCGACTTCAAAAACTCTTTTTACTGCCAGGGAGAGAGTCTGACAACACGATAGGCAAGGACTTAAAGGAGCTTTTACACACTCAGTGAAGGAAAGCCAACTGGCAGCAGCCTAAGGTTTCAGCTCAACAACTGGGGTCTGACTTCTATGTCTCAGATGTACATTCACCCTATTCACTCATCGACTGTGCAGCTCAGTTCAGTAACAGCTACCTGACACAGCGTCCAAGTTATTTTGGTGCATGTTCAACTTCCTAACAACTTGGCAGAAACAGACCTTACTGAGGACAAGGAAAGCTTGGTAACATAGACTTTAACACATGCATCTCCAAAAAGTTTCTACGTGCTGTCCATCAGCACCACCCCACCTGTCTCACATGAAGAAGAAGACAACAGGATTCACATAAAATTATTTTACAAATTCTTGAATACTTAAATAAACAAATTTCCTTTTCTTATTTGTCAGACAGATGGAAAAAGAGTTTATTCTTTTACCTTGACATGATTCGGCTACAATCTACAGCCTTCCTCAGAGGGGTCACTTGTTGTTCTTGTCACGTGCCCTCCTGTTGCCTGGCAAACCAGGATAAAACAGCTGACAATAGTCGCTTTTCCATTGACCCTCAAACTGTGCGAATATAACTTACGCATAAAAATATACCTAGTGGAAAAATGATTATTTCGCCAAAAGTCCCATTGTTCGATTAAAAGTTTTTGCGCTGGCAAGAGGTGTTTTTTCGGGCATGGAGCAAATGGTATATCATGCAAAACTACAATGGAAAGACATTTTATTGCAATTAGTCAGGTGAATTAAAAAAACGGATGTTGACGGACATTACAACAAGCAAAGAAGAAGAAGAAACATGTCGTGGTATATGTGGACACACCAGGAAACCTGATCATTTTTTAATTTAGTACGAGATAGAGGGGTAATATATAATAATAATGAATATATCTGTAAATCAACACCATATTTACATTCTTCGCCATGTTTATGGAATGACTTCTCATGTCATCTCATGATAATAAATAAACAAATCATCATATTTGTGATTTAATGGAAAAGCCGACATTACGCACTTCTGTTTTTTCGACATTTAGTAAATATCGGTAAAGTTTTGCGCAGATGTTCAATGGAAAACTGACTACTGACACGTCACAGGAACAACAAGTGACCCTTCTGAGGAAGGCTACAGGTTGTAGCCTAAACATGTCAAGGTAAAAGAATGAACTATTTTTCCATCTGTCTGATAAATAAGAAAAGAAAATCTGTATAAGTTCTAGTAGACACTATGAACCTAATTGGACTTTTGAATAAACAAGCTATACATGATACAGCCCATCAGTACCATGTATAATCTGCATTCAAGTGTAGTTTAAAAATGTTTTCGGGTGTTTAGGGAACAGTCAAGTCACATGTTTTCTGTTTGGGGTGTAAAAATTAAAAATATGCGCCCAAGGCTCTCCCTTTACCGTAATAGACTCTCCTTCTAAATGGCACGTGTGCAGTACAAGGTTATTATTGTTAACAAAAACGAATCAAACGACAAAAACTAGAATTGAAAAAACATTTTCATTAACTAAAATAAATAAAAACAATCACCAAAAGAAAAAAATGATAACTAACAGAAACTGTGTTGTGTGCTTACAAAACTAACTAAAACGCATAAAAATTATGGAAAAAATTCCCTTTGTTTTCATCTTTGTCAATGTCTCATTGATATGAAATCTACATATTTTGCTCAAGCAATTTTAGCTGGGTGCACCATATGACACTTCACAGTCCTTTACTTGTCATTCAGAGTTGGTTTGTGGTCCCCACTCTACCTGGCAACATGGAGACTAAAGTTGGGAGAAAGCAGCAGAGTCCTGTCTGGGATTTATTTGAATACAGCGGTGAGAAAGATAAAAGATATGAAAAAACTAAAACTAATATTAAAACCAGCAAACCTGCTCTAAAACCTAAATAAAACTAAATGCCTTAGAGAGAAAGAAGTCAACACTAAATAATGGTAAACTAGAATGAAAAATCCAAAACTATTATAAATGTGGTGTAGCAGACCCTCTCCAATACTAGAGATAGGAGAGCCTCGTGGTGCAAAAACATGCACCCAAGCACCCCCCACAGGAGTAAACGTCACATCCTGAAAGGATCAAGATCTTCCTCGTTAATGGAATCAGCCCCATAGGTCCGTAAGTAATACTACTGCATCACATTTAAGCAGCTGGATAGTTCAGTGGTTATCAGAACTGGCTTCAATGCAGGAATGGTATCGCCAAATTGTTTTATTTTTGTAACCCTATAACGCCAAACATATCATATTTGACACATGAGTTTTGAAGCCCTCTACATGATCAGTGTGATTTTGTTTTTCTTGAAAAACCTGATGTATACTATTAGATACATGCAATACACAGATAATCCACCAGGGGGAAGGAATTTGTTCACCAGAGGCCTTTCCAGTGACACTATAAGATTGTTCTTAATGAGGAAGGAGGCAGAACTTTACTCGATATGTAAAGCGTCATGAGATAACTTTTGTTATAATTTGGCGCTATATAACTAAAATTTGATTTGATTTGATTTACCAGTTTTGAAAAGGAATTACCAGTTTGTTAGACATGTTTATGTTATATTATGTTTTTGTTTGTTGAAAAATAAGAATATGTGAGCACTGACACCCAATGTATCAAATATGATACAAAATTGAAACTGATTCATGGAAATTGATATTTGAAGAAAACATTTTTGATTACTCAGAAGGACCAATAAAGGCTCCAGGTTCAAAGAACTGGAATTTTCTGTCAATGATTTATTGGTTCAGGCTTTACAGGGTTAAAGCCATGTGATCTACCTGCATTACCTTCACCCCGGTCTAAATGCACTGTCCATGTTATCAGTGGAAAAGATACTTGTCAGGGACATGTCTGACTTTACAATAGAGTCATAGAAAAACATGCATATTTGAAGGATAGATAGACGGGTCAAATTTATAAATAAATAAAATCAGTGTCTATAAACACATACTGCGTATTTGTATTTTAATTGCCTCTGCCAGGAGGTATTGTGATCACTTGGCTTTGTGTGTTTGTTTGTTTGCATGTTTGTTTGTTTGTAAGCAACTTTACGGGAAGACTATTCCAACCATCTTTACCAAATTTTACCCACAGATAGGCCTAGGCCCTGGGATGAACCCATTAAATTTTGGGCCAAGTAGGCCAAAGTTCAAGGTCACAGCAAGGTCACAAAATCTCAAATTTTCCTATCTCTCATCACTGAGCAATTTTCGAAAATTCATAAAAAATTCAAAATGACTCCGATTAGCCTCCAATTTACAACCGTACAACTGATACAACCGTAGCTTATAACAATATCTTGTATCTGGCACAAAATTGTCCACATCCACTGTGGAATGTGGACTCTGTGGACATTTTAATTTAACATTGAAAATCCCATGTACCACACATTTTTCATTATAACTCAACAAATATTGATTGGAATTTAATATAATTTGACATACACATGACTGGTACCAAGCTTCAACTTTTTCTGTTGTATGAAACAACCTTGAAACTGTTTAATTTAAAAAAGAAATAGTCAATCCACACATGTACACCGTTCAGGGTGCTTGGCGGAGGTTTGTGTTCTCTGAACACTTGTTTACAGTAATATTTTAAAGTAATGGTGCATATATATGTATCCTAGTGGTGATATGTGGTTATAGTGCAGCTAAAAACTGACTTGGATACTGAGCCCCACTAAAAAATAATTTCACCAGCCACCACTGCTGTCCATCTCCCCGTATATCACATCTTGTTTTTATGGCACCTCATTTCAGGTTTATGATACTTTCTGTGAGTTACACAAATTATGTGCTCACTAATTTATGTATGACGCCTAATACAAAGTGATAAAATTTCAGCCTGACAATGCCTGGTAATGTGAAATAATGATGTTGTTATGCCTCTATTTATAATACGCATCCTATTTTAAACCATCTGGAGTCAGCTAAAGACAGATGGGATGCAGTCATATCAAACCCGATTTTAGCAGAACGTAATAAATATCATAGTGCACTGAGCTTCTCAGTAAAATGCTAAATATAGCTTGTGTGGGTCTGTGTCTACATCTGTATGTCCGTGGGTGTAGGTGTTACTCACTTTCATAAGTCATTTATTTGTGGAGGCTGTTAAAAGAGTTGCACTGCTACATCAAAAAGGGCTTTATGGATCGCAAAGTATTATACAAGATCATAGAGGATGCTTTAATATTCTTAAAACTCGATGCAGATACATAACCAAGTAGGCACTAATGCTGTATATAATCAGAATGCAGCAGAAAAGCAGCATGAATCTTCTATAATCTTCCCAACGCATTGATCGACCAGGGCTGTTCCATTATTCATCTGATTAGTTTCTCACAGGGTCTGTACACTATGAGGTGTTTTATCAATGTACTGTACATTGTAGCACAAACACATACACACACATACACGCACACACACATGCACACTCAAAGAAGATGATTCACTGTATTCCACTTTCTCATGTCATCTCCATGGAACACGCTTCAAGCTATCCGTGCTGGAGAGCAAAGTGTGAGAGCTGGAATTATCACTCCAAACATATTGATCGTAACCGTAGCTCCAATTCAGCTGTGACTCATTTCCACTGATGGTTTAAATAGTCAAATCCTACTGGTGCACTTGACTGCCAAGATATTCAAACACAACAAAACACTAGTCCAATAGAATAACTTCAGGTGCTGCTTTGTCTGTGTGTTTTGTTCTGCGGATAAAAACAAAACTGAAACTGTAGAGCAGGGGTGTCAAACATATGGCAGCTGGGATGACTTGGTGAAATGGAAAACTACTGAAGATCTTAACAATTATGGAAGACAATGTCATTTTAGTTCAGGGGCCAATTAGGTTACAAGTGGTTCAGACTAATAAAATAGTATGATAGTAACTTGTATTATCATACTATAATTAAATAATGTTTTAATGTAAAAAAAAAAACAAAAAAAAACATGAAAATGCTGACATTTACAAACTATCCTTCAACAAAAAAATGTGAAGAACCTGAACAAATATGTACAAACTGAAATGTCTTAAGTGAGGGCAATTTTAACAATATTCCGCCTGTTATTAAATGTTTTGTGTCTTTGTAGATCCACTGAGATCTGTAAGTTGTTATGCACATGTGTAAACATAAGATGAAACATCATACTACTGTTGAAATTGCACTTATTTGCCTGTGAAATGTCAGGTTGTTTGTGGTTGTTCATGTTATTCAGACCAGTGGTTCAGTTCAGGGGGCAAAAGCTAAAGCACCTTCAGCTTTTACACAATTATTGTGTACTTCTGACTCTTCCAGGTCCTTAATCAGCAACTCAGGTTGGTAAAAAAAAAAAAAAAAAAAGCAACTATATGATGAACAGAGTTTAAAACCATGATGATGAAAATCCAGCCCTAAATATATTAATACAAAAGTGAATGTGCATAAGTAAGCTTTTTCTTCTGCAGATGTTTGGAAAATTCAGTTAACCCATAAACCCAGTGCTACTTTTGGGACCATTCCCAAATGAATATTATAGATTTAACCTTTCTTTTCTTTATTTATCATTATTTATTATAATATTATCCTCTGCATTTTGCTTTTTTTCAGTGAAAATCATGCATTTTCCTACATTGAATTGACTGATGTTCATAAAAGACCAGAGTAAAGTTGAGGGTTATTACCTCAAAACTGAAGAATAAGTAACATTTTAAGTAAAATCTATCACTAACTGAACATAAACCAATGCAAAGCAAGGCAAATTTATTTGTATAGCACCATTCATACACAAGGCACATTAAAGTGCTTTACAAAGGCACAACATATACAACTGCATAGGACAGCAGCAGAATAAAACATTAAACAAAAGGAAAGTGCAGAAAAGATGTTCCACTCAAGCGTAAACCACCACCCCTGGGGTTACCTGCCTTGTCGTGAGTGCAATTCCCTTACTTGCACCTCCGGGAACTCAAAGAATCCCAGAAGCTCAACCAGTTGTTAACAGCTTCTCTGTGAACAGCAGGTTAACCCTGTTGTCCCAAGTCTGAAAAACCTTGAAGCCCAATCTGGTTGTTCCCTCTGCACAAATGGTGAAACCCTGGCAGCAGCTCAAACTGCCTGCTAGCACCTTTAAACCTGGTGTAACACAACACTTTTTAAACCTGAGTGGCCTGAACATAAACCAAGTGCCCATCCACTGTCATTTATCAAACTCCATGGGTTTTACTGGCGAACCGATGTTGTAGAAGATGACAGTGTTTCTATGGAGCCTCTAAACATCCAATAAAGACACATGTTGGGGTGTCTTTTGCTGAAAACTGCATTTTAAGGCAACGACACCCCAACCCGACTGCCGATCGATGCCAGAAAAGGTAGCCTGACTATCTCCCTGACACAGTCAAAAAAGTGTGAACACATCAAATCGACTATCGACGTCAGCGTATGTTCTGCACTTGCGCGAGATGTAAATCCAGAAAATGATGAAATATCTCTCTAAACACAGAGCTCGCCGTCATCAGTCATTGTTGTCAGCAGAGAGTGTTGAGTAGTCGAGAAGGGTTGTTGTTGTTGTACTTGTTGATCGCATGGCTAGGAATAAGAAGATACTGGTGTTGTCAGCTCTCAGGTTTCTTCTTGTGGAAGAAGAAAGACGTCGCAGGCGAAAACTAAGGAGAAATCGCACTGTGCCAACAATGCTAATAGTTTTCATGTCATGGAATGAATGGCAACACAAGGTTATTATCGTTAACGAAAACAAACGAAATGAAGAAAACTAGAATTGTAAAAACATTTTAGTTAACTGAAATAAATAAAAACTATAATTAAAAGAAAAAAAGGATAACTAACTGAAACTGTATTTTGTGTTTACAAAACTAACTAAAACATGTAAAAATTATGGATAAAATTCCATTTGTTTTCATCTTTGTCAAAGTCAGATTGATATGAGTTTGATTTATTTCCCTCAAGCAATTTTAGCTAGCGGCACCATATGATATTTAACGGTCCGTCACTTGTGGTCACTTGTGGTTTCCAGTCGTCTTCTGGTCCCCACTCTACCTGGAAACATGGAGACTAAAGCTGGGAGAAAGCAGCAGAGTCCTGTATGGGATTTATTTGAATATGACGGAGAAGAAGAGAAAAGATGTAAAAAAGCTAAAAGTAAACTAAAACTAAGCATTTAGAAAATAACGAAAACTATTAAAAACTAGCAAACCTGCTCTAAAAATGAACTAAAACTAACTGAATTAGAGAAAAAAAAGTCAAAACTAAATAAAACTAAACTATAGTGAAAAATCCAAAACTAGTATAATCTTGAGGCAATACTGACTGGCACTCATTCGGATACAATATGAGCAGTGAATGGCCTATTATAGAAGACAATAATAGTGTGGAGTACCTTGGCATAGTTGTATTCACATGGAAACTTCTCGTTCATTGATTCACTAGTCAAGGTTTATCCCTCCACCAATCAGATTGGTCCGACTGAATGACAGGTAGTGGCCGATTACACATGTTGAATCGGCTGAAAAGACTAGTAACTACATTAACGATGGCCGATTGCACAAAACATACCAAACAGACTCATATCACCGACCTCACCAGACTGCCCAATGATGTCCGACCGCCGTGTGTCTTTGCCTTTATATCAATTATTTACATACTGATAGGGTAACTGAATTAATAGGCATTAAACATTTTAAATCAGTAGATGCTTTAGGTTGCCAGGGGCTGTTTGAGTCTTTATGGGTTCAAATCTACAATACATTTGGGACTGAAATCCACCTAATGTTCTCCCAGAGCCAAGGTGTTTGAAGAAAGCCTACATGAATAATGTCTTTTTCATGTTTTCACCGCTGGAATAGCTATTCTCTCTCCAGGAAAGATGGAGGGGTGGAGGCAGTATATGGTTATCTGAGGGGGGCTGGATTATTCTTTGGGGCAGGGGGGGGCTAAAGAAAGCAGGTAGGGTAATAATGAGTGTGGATTGTACAAAGAGTTGAGATTTTGTAGGAGAACAGTTAGGTGGAGGAGTACGTCTGCATAAGGACAGAGTGTGTTGTGGCATAAGGGTGGAATAAGTGTATATGGTCCTTCATGTGTGAGCCTGTAGCCATTTAATGACTTCAGGAAGACATGTGGTGACCCAGGCAACACATTAGCCGAGCCACTAATGAAACCTTTTTCATTTTAACAGAAGTCTCATCCTACTGTAAGACCCTGCAGCAGAACATAGAAGAAACCACATAGGCTGGAAAATATAATGGAGCTGGAAGAGGGCAGAGTAAGCTGCAGGCTGGGTGAAGGTAAGCAGGTTAAAAGAGCAGCAGACATTATCATACCAGATTTATACTGATTGAAAAATGATGATAAATGAAATATTCTAAGTATCATGGAGTGGGTGAGATTTCTATGTTGTATTTATGTAAATTGCAATGAAAAGAACATGAAAATGTTTATGACTCATGCTGTCCAGAGATCTGGATGAGCAATTAGTCAGAAAAAAGCACTAATGGAATCACATCGCTAATAAGGCAGGGTGATTTCTTATGCACCGTTGAGGAAATCGTTTGGTACAGGGGTGAGCAGGGAGATACAAAGGTGAAGCCAAGATGAAGTTAGAGCCATTACTGTTAATCATAATGTGTCTTGACGAACCTGAGATGATTTTGTGGAACCTGGAAAGGTCAGGGTGTTAAAGAGAGACACAACGAGGACAAAATAAAAAAAAAAAAAAAGGAAATGAGAGACGCCAGCAGGCAGGTAATGGAGGTGAGAGAATTATGGTTAAGGGTGGAGGTAAGGAAAGAAAGGAGGAAGAATATTTTAGCATGAGAAGGTTCAAACATGATGAGATGATGAGAAATATTAGTAGTAGTAGTAGTAGTGTAGTTTTATTTTAAGCACACAGAATCATCAGGTAAAGAACCATACAACATGGTCAAACAGAATTTTCTGCACTTGAAAAAGAGTAGGAAGAAGTACAACTTATTGACTCCCACCCCTTTTTACAAATTAATAATTAAATTAATTCCGCTTCCTTTGCTTTGTTAACACACCTTTTCTTCTGTATATTTTTACAATAACACAAAACATCCATACAAACCATTCACATACACTTTTTTGGTCACCTCACACACAATTAGATTTGCATAATCAACCATTTTTTAATATAAACTATAATATTTATATGCACTTTAAATATTTACTACAAATACAATGATCAATAAATGTGATGATATCTTCTTATCATGATAATGAATTAATTACAATACTATCTTATTTTATGCGTACTTCTGTGTCAGGGGTCTGCAACCTTTATTATGAAAAGAGCCATTTTGCCTCCTCTTCCGCCAAAAAAAAAAATAGTCTGGAGCCGCAAAAAATAACAGAGCTTATAAACTTTTAAAAGTTTTAATCTTTTTTTTACATTTTATCTGTTACAGCCACTGAATACAACAAACAGAGGTGCAGTGTGGAATGCATTCTGGAGTACGATTACTCTAAAAGTACACAGTAAAAGTATTTCATAGTATTTGTATATGAAGTACTAATACCAAAAATACCAAATTCACAAGGTACTCTTACAAGGTAGTCTTAAAGCCTATTTCAGATGAAAAAACAAACACTTTTGGAGTTTGGAAGGGATTTTTGAGTATGATTACTTCAAAAGTACAGAGTAAAAGTAGTTAATAGTATTTGTGCTAATAGTATATGAAGTACTAACTCCAAATATACCAAATTCATGAGGTACTTTTTGGAAATCATCATTTTATTCATCATTGAATTTAGTCTTAAAGCCTATTTCAGACGAAAACAAACACTTGAAGCTCGGAAGGGAATCTATTGTAGGATTACCCCAAAAGTACACGGTACTCATACTCATACAGTCGCTCTATGAAAAGCATCACTATTTATGGAAATGATTCTCTTCAAAACTCAACACTTCCTCTGGAGTTCCCAGTTGTACTGCTCCATATCCTCCGTCTGGGTTCACATCCGCAAGCTCCCGGAAAACGGACAGAATCACGTGAGTAATATACAAAGGACGGACAGAACCGTCCGTCCGTCTCCATCTGCGTCTTTAACATAGAGCATAAATGAGCCCTTACTTTTGTTGTCCGGAAGGCACATTCGCTCCATGCAGCTCATCTGCCATAATTGTCGAATGAGTAGCACACAAGAAAAATGCTAGCGGCTGGCTTGACCATGCAGAGGAGAATCGCAGCTGGCTTGACCGCAGTGAAGGGAGGAGCCACTACAAGGAGGCTGAAGAGCCCCATGTGGCTCTGGAGCTGCAGGTTGCTGACCCCTGTTCTATGTTATAACTAGATATTCACTTATTTAGACAATGTTCTATATTTTGTTATCATAGTGGATGTATATATCCTTTTAAATGCACAAACTGAAGAAGACATTTTTAAGTTTTGCTCCAGATTATTCCACAGGTGTACCCCTCTAACAGAGATACACTGGCTTAAAATAAATAGAATGTAAAGACCTTTTTAATGATCCATATGCAGTTAAATCCAAATCCATAGTGTGAATACTCCGGACCTGTAGACTACACATTCACATACAGTGTTATATTAGCTCAGTCTCACCTAGTTTGAGTGGTTTGTTTATTTGTTTTGTGGCAACACAGGAAATGTCTAATGAGTGAAAATGAACCTCCTGGCGACTGTAGATTGTCATGTAGGGAAGAGATAGAAGCATAACCAAATAACATGGTTTATAGCTCATGCTCATTCACATGCATGCATTTTCTGATGAGGATTGGGGGGGTACAGTGTGATATGTGGTGGTCCGCCCCCCAGGATATTCTCAACACTAAACAATCATTAACCAGTTTATACCATTTTTCACATCTTTTTATGTAAAGGAAAACACAAAATCATGAAGTAATAGAATATAATATTTTCAGTTGTTTTGTATCATATTCAACTGTTTGTTCTCTTGTGCACAAGCAGCGCTAAAAATGTATAAAGCACAACTAGAAAAGGCATATACACAGGTCACTCTTATTATTTTAGTGCTAACAAGTCATGTGTTGAAAGAGGTCTAACCTGCAGCACCTTACATAGTGGAGACTGATTAGAAAAACAGTTCTGTTTAACGTTAACTCACTATCTCATTAACTAACAGTAACCTTAATTGTTAATCGAATAACTCTGGTCCTATTACTACGCCTTGTAAGATGTTGAGAAAGTCCCTTCTGAACTATTGTAGAAACACAGCAGTGCAATGAGGCTGACTCTGAGGGGAATAGAAAATTAAATCATATTTCTGCAATTAGATCCTCTAAAATTCTTCTAAATCTTATCCCTTCCACCCTTTGGGAAAATTTCACACTATGTTGAGAATTTTATTAAACATTGCCTTTTTTTCTTTTCAAGATAAAATGCCTGAAGAATGTTGACTAAATAAGAAATCCCTGCAGTCAGGTTTTAACAATCTGGTGTAAAGGCTCTCCATAAAAGTAAAGCCTTTCATAGCAGCCCATAGTTTGGGAACTAGAAGGACACTCAGGACAGCATATACGTCCACAGAGGCTCCACAGCCCGGAACTTCAATGAATGTCCAATCCCTCAAAGTTAGAAATAAATGGAAAAAAAAACCAAAAAATTCTCTCAGATGGATGTGCTTCAAACTATAATGGATTCCTCAGAACCATGCTCTGCCCTTATGCCATAAGGGCCTGAACATCAGTGCAGACAAAACAAAAGTCTTGAAGATTAATGCAAGGTCAAACGAACTACTCGCCATCCAGAACAATGTGGTTGAAGAGGTCAAAGAATTCACTTACCTGGGCAGCAAGATCACCCAAGATGAAGATTCAGGACAAAGATATACAATCCAGGATTAATAAAGCTAGAGGGGCATTCATCTGAAAGTCTAACAAGATAAGGACTAACACCAAAATAAGGATCTTTAAGAGCAAAGTTCGATATAATGCAGAATCCTGGAAAGCCTCCCAAACAGTAAGCCAAAAGTGAGACGTATTCCAAACTAGATGCCTCAGAAGAATACTAGGGAACTTCTGACCAAAAACCATCTCAAACCAAAAACTCTAGCAGAAGACCAACTCAACACCACTATCAGTTGAAATCAAGAGAAGATGGCAATGGATTGGACATCTGAATAGGAGGAAACTGGACACCATCCCGAGGGCTGCAATTAGATGGAAAGAGGAAAAGAGGCACACCAACAGAAACTTGAAGATCAGTTGAAAGAGCGATGAAAGAGGATGGATGGATCTGGGAAGAGATGCAGTATGAGCCCAGGACAGACAGCATTGGCATTCCTTGGTCAAAGCCTTATGTGCTAGCTAACATGAAGAGGATTAATGTCAAAAAATGCCCAACCCTTGTATCAGTTTCATGAAAATCACATAATCTTCCTGACAGACAAACAGATGGGAGTGAAAAATAATGTGTGTTGAACATGTTCTGTAATTATGACCAGAAATGTTAACCATTGTACACCTGGCCATAGACTAGGGATGGGAATCGAGAACAGGTTCTTTTTGAGAACCGGTTCCCAGTAGCTCGATTCCTTGGAATCGTTTGCCTGCCTGCTTAACGATTATGCTTACTGATAGAAAAATTCTGTGATATACTCTGAGACAAAAGACGGAGTCACTGGATTCTGGAATCAGAAGATTTTACTTGCAAGGAGTCAAGTACATACAGTGAGATGCAGCAGTTGACTGACTAACAACAGGAAGTTCAAGATCTTATGAAAGAACATGAATATTACAATCATTGGACCAAGTGTACAAATATTATGACGTTGATCAGGTTCATCATTGGCTTAGGTATTCAAAACACAGTGATGCATGGGTTCAGTGACCGCGTTTGTACTCTTCCCCCACCTGCCCCAGGCCTGATCTCCTCAAGGGCAGCAGCCCGCTCTGGTCCCAAACTGGATGGACAACAAGTACACTTTGGTCCCAAACTGGAACAAAACAAGCAGATAGCAAAGAAATGGTAGACATATCCTGAGTGGATATGTCTGGGCGTTCTTGCAAAATATGTCATCATAACCCATCCATGACTCGTGCTCTGGACACCTGGTGTTTACAGAATATAGTCTAATATTATATTTTTCTAACACTTATCGATTCCGCCTTTGTTGCGCATGCGCGATGACGTCACGCGTACGCTGCATTGTTTTGGTCAGAACGTAGCCAACATGGTGTTGAGGCAGAAACGGTCTAAAAAGACGACACCAGGTCCACTTACTTGTAACACTTGCTAAGCTTCCATGTCTTCAAAAGGGTGGAATCCCTCCAATATGCTCAAACATTTGTCCACAGCATGTGATTCATTTACAGGAATGTCACGTATTTGATTCGCTACTTAGCAACGCTTGTGAATGTAGCGGCAGAGTGAATGCCAGGCCCAGTTCCGGTTCCGGTGCGGTCAACAAACGTTGTACCCCCTCAAATACAAGTTTCCGAAGGTAGGGGAAAGGAGATGAGGTGCACAACAATGGGAGACAAGCCAATCCAAGTCGAACCGGTTCCATGTAGTAGAAATGCGGCAATAGCGGAGTTAGCGTCTTAAGTTTCACTTTCACTGCATGCCGCCGCCGCTCCCCTCCACCCCCCCAAACCAGGCCTGGCGTCATCTGTTATTATTATTTGTACATACTGTATATGTTATATTTTCTGTGCAGAGATGGAAATATAAAAGACAGTTAATGCAAACACACCCATTTGTAGTCTTTTATTCACTCACCCAATGGGAATCGATAAGAGAATCAATAAGGAATCGGATCGATAAGCAAAAACAATAATGGAATCGTTAAATTCTTAACGATTCCCATCCCTACCATGGACAGTATGCAATTTGGGTATTTTACATATTACTGGTGTCAATCTGCACTGTTTTAGTGTCTGTATAACTCCTGTGCTTCTATTGTATTTTGTTTTATTCCATTTCATCGTTTTACAGTTTCTACAGTTGCCAGTGTAATGCTTCAGTAGCTCTGTATGGTTGATAAAGTTTCATCTGTTGTTATAAGGGTGGGTTGCTTTTGTTGCCTGATGTCCATGACAAGAATGAGACAAGACTTTTTTGGAGTAAACACCCTCCACGGGGACCGACATGAATTCTCTATGACTCCAACACACTTTGCTCTTTCTACCGACTATACTTATTCAATTAAAACGGCATTACTGATTCCAAATCAGCTCCTGTGTCATCTGAAACTGGACAGAGGAATATTACTGTCCTGTTATTGTTGCTGCCATGACCTCATCTAATGTATAGACCTCGGATTAGGTTGGACATATTAAATTAAGGTTTATTCTCAGATGAGCATTCATCATTCTCAATCTAATCATCATTATCGTCCCCACAACCTGCCCTCAGCTGTAATGAGGCTCTCATACATATTCAGACAGTGCCATCGTGACAACACTAATACTCTATTATCTTCCTCACCATTATTATGTATGAAGCGCCAGTTGAGACAGAGCAATGGCCGGAGGCAGGAGAAGAAATGGTTAGGAACAATCAAAAATGTGAGAATGTATAATCAGTAGAAAAATGGAAAAGAGAGAAAAGACAGTAAAATAATGCCTAATACAAAAAGACTAAAATTGCATCAGAAAGAGAAAGATATCTGATTTAAGAGGAGAAAGAAAGTGCAAGAAACTCAAATACAATCAACTGGATGGTTTATCTTATTACATGGCGTTGTTGAACACACACATTTTTATCATTCATTTCATCCATTTCATTTATGAAATAAACTTAGTGTTATAGAGGAATGAAGCGCTGCCTCTTCCAGTGCATCCTATGGGAATGATTTTCACATCCTGCTTTAATTCACCTATATAATGTTTATTAAAAAGATATTTTAATTATTTAAGATCATACACTGCCAAGTCAAAAAAAAGTCTCCTTTTGGACTAAACAAAGTAAACCGATAAGATCATATCAATACATGTAAAAAATTGGTGTAAAATGCAGTTTGTCATCTTTTCATGGTCATCAGGTATGACCCATTTGGATGTTCAGAGGCTCCGTAGTGAACATGGAAACACCATCATATTCTACATTAATTCACCAGTAAAAGTAAAAGTGGATGGAGACACTTGGTTTATGCTCAGTTAATGATAAATTTGACTAAAAAAGTCACTTTTTCTTCAGTTTTGTCTGTGTCTGATATAAAAACCCTCAACTTTAATCTGAGCTTTTATGGATATCTACATGATTAGTGAATTAAATATAGGAAAATAACTGATTTTCACTTAAAAATGTAAAATACAAAGCATAAAATTAGAATAAATGGTGATAAATCACTTAAGAAAAGTTCAAAATAGAGGAAAAATCCATTTGGGAGCTGGCACAAAAGTAGTGCTGGGTCTTTATGGGTTAACTTGTCTATTTTTATTCTAAGTTTAATCATGCAACACTAAAGGTGTTTGTCAAAAAGGATCTAAAGAATAATTTTGCCTCACAAGTTATTCTTCCAAAATAAGGTCCTGTGGGTCTTCATTAGACCCACTGCTATAACACAAAGCAACAATAACACTTAAAAAAAATTACTAGTAAAAAAAAAAAAAAAAAAAAATACAAGTAGGAATCTGGTAGGTAAGAAGATAACAGTTAAAAGAGTGATATTTAGCTTGTTTTCAATGGAATTATGCATTTTAAACATTTCCCTGTGGTCTACATAAACTGTAAATACTATGCTTGGGTCTGAATTCTTCATTAATTCAACTCCACAGGTCCATCTTCAACAATATTTCTGAGTAATGATACCAGAAAGGTCGTTTTGAGCGCTGGCCCTTTAAATGCAAATGAGCCACTTCAGGCCCCACCCCCTCCAGGTTGTTGGCTGTGCTGCTCTGTCCCGTTCAACCAACAACTGAACATTTTAGGTAATCGGCTTGAAGTTTGGACATATTTTCAGTATGGACTACAACTGCTGCTGCTGACAAACAATTACGTCGTACTCTGGGAAATGTTCGTCAGAAGTCTTGACCTTATATGTGCAAATATTGTGATGCAACTAGTTATAGATGTAACAAATTAAGAAGGAATTAAAACAGGTTGTAGAAAGCCACTGGACTTTTGCTAAAACGAATATAAAGATAACTTTGCAGCACCTGGAGGGTTCAAATCCAAACTTTATGAACTATTAGGGTCTAAATACACAAATAAATGAACCAAAGACTAATAAAAGTGGGTTTAGCAAAATATGACCCCTATAACAGAACTGGTCACCATGACATAGTAGAATAAAAACCCCAGTGAGACACAAACCTACTGCTGTACTGAGTCTGAATAAACACTAAACAGCTAAATCTGGTCCAAATAAACTATATGTATCTTGTTTAAGCAGGTCATTGTGCATGTATTTAACCCATGGCCCTGCTGCTTCTCAGTAATATTTAATCGTGGTCACACTAGGAGCAGATCAATCTCTATTTCCATCCGTACCACTGAGGGGCCAAGTATTGAATGGCTGTGTCACTGACTCAGTACATATTAATGAAAGCTGTTACCAAGGCTTGAGCTGTATCTCTTAATATGACATGAATGCTCTTGTTTGTCTTACTCCCTCTCTTCTCCTCCCACAGTTTCTCTTTCATATGTGCTGACATGTAAGACTGACTTCAAAACTTCAATATGTGACATTTGTACAGACGTGAATGTTGAGTTCATATTGAAGTCTTGTGCAGGTGGGCGGTCACAACCTGAGAAGTAACAGCTAAAGTCTGTTGGATTTATGCCCTAAGATAAGATAAGATAAGATAAGATAAGATAAGATAAGCCTTTATTAGTCCCTTAAGAGTAAATTCCAGAACAGTGTGTAGACAGTGTCTGTTTAAGGGCTTCTTGTCCACATGTAAACTCTTTTCCGTCACTACAAATTTTTACCTCCGCCAAGGAGGTTATGTTTTTGTCAACGTTGGTTTATCTGTCTGTTTGTGTGCAAGATAACTCAAAAAGTTATGGACAGATTTGGATGAAAATTTCAGGAAATGTTGATACTGGCACAAGGAACAAATGATTAAATTTTGGTGGTGATCGGGGGTGGGGGGCCATTGATCTGCCTCGGCGGAGGTCTGCGCTCTACGAGTGCTTTTCTAGAAAAGAGAGCGCAGACCTCCGCCGAGGCAGATCAGTGGCCCCCCCACTCCCGATCACCACCAAAATTTAATCATTTGTTCCTTGTGCCAGTATCAACATTTCCTGAAATTTTCATCCAAATCTGTCCATAACGTTTTGAGTTATCTTGCATGCAGACAAACGGACAGACAGAGAGGCAGACAGACCAACGCCGGCAAAAACATAACCTCCTTGGCGGAGGTAATTCACATTAACCCAGTGTTTTTCAACCTTGGAGTCGGGACCCCATGTGGGGTCACCTGAAATTTCTTGTAATTGATAAAAATTAGGGAAAAAACCCCAAAAAAACCCAAAACTTACTAATAAAAAATCTATGGTGAGTTAACAGAGACAATCCCAATACATAAAAGACATGACAAACTGTGACGCTGAAACTGAAGTACTGTGGTACTGTTTATTTTTCAAATGTTCATTGTGGTCAGTTTCAGATGCTGCAGCTCTTTCATAATTCATAGTTTGAGTTCTTGTTTGTTCAGTATTAATTGTCAGCCTTGTAAATCCAAGCTGGACTGACTGTACATATCCTGACCAAGGAAAATAAAATTCTCACTTTGTGCAGTAATCTACACCTGGCTTTTCTGCCTCCATCCAGAATAATATACATTATATAGACTAAATGTCGTCTAAAATCAATGTTTATATGCAATATAGTATAGCAAACTATTACATGATTAAAAAAACAAACTAATTTTAGCAAAAAAAAAAAAAAGTATTTGTTTTGAATGCCTGGGGTCACGAGAAATTTGTTAAAATGGGGTCATGAGCCAAACAAGGTTGGGAACCACTGCATTAACCTTTTATCGGGCAAGTGACTATTTTTGGTAATTTCCTCAAACATTAAATATGGGGCCAATCCCGTGCCTCAGTGAGATCAAGAAGCATGTTGGTTTTTATAACATTATACAGTGATTCAGAGAGATTTTATAGACACTTTAAAGCTGTAAGTGGTGAATATAAGTGATTTTTGTCAGTTTGTGGCCTTATAATAGTTGTTTTATTGCATGTGTTTACTTTTTAGCAAGTGCTGCTTGGATGTTTCAAGGCAAGAGGAGGGAGACTGTTGTTACGCCAAGGTAGATGACGATGTCCAGTAACACACTAAGGTTGAAATGTTGAATTTCAGAGTATTTTAATGAGTGCGCAATAAAGGGTTAAGAGATTAAGATTTGTGCAAGTGTAAACATGCACTACACACTGAAATTAACCTTCTGCTTTTAACCCATCACTAGAACATGCAGGAACACACCACACACACTGCAGACTAGGAGCAGGGGGTTTGAGATATCAAGTGCCGGGGAGCAAACAAGGAGTTAAATGCCTTGCTCAAGGGCATCTGTAGTTTGTCTGTGTTGACAGGGAAAACAAAGAAATTTGAACATGATACTGTCAATATGAGCATATCGTTAGCCTCGTAGCATAAGTGACTAAATCATATTTTTCGCCAAATTGTGATATATACATAACTTTACTTTCCCAACATTACTCACACATTTTGTGCAGAAATCACAATTTCGCCAAAAATATGACTTTTTATATATGAATTAGGCTATGAGGCTAACGATATGTATTATTGCTTCGGGTAATGAACCTTCACCTGATACATCAAATATATAGATCTATAGGTGTTCACAGGTGTTTGCACACATAGCATACTTTTTTCTTTTTTTTTTTTTTTTACCTAACTGCTATTTAAGTCATCACTCATCATACTATCACACAAGATAAAATTATTTAACCAATGATTTTCATATTCCGTTTTTCACAATAAGGTCAATTTCGCCAAGCTTTCACAGCACAAATAAATGCATCAACCAATCATTTGTGTGGCCCAGACGTCGCCAACAAGAATGAACCTGGACCTGCTGATTTCTCACCACAGTATTTAATATAAACTCTTAAACACATAAAGGTTATGAAGTGAAAAACATGCAGAACAACACTGACAAAGAGCAGGAGTTTCTATATTGTGAAAGTCATATGAATCCAGTTTGGACTGTGTATGTGCTTTTATCTTGAACAGAAGACACTGGATCACACAGGCTACAGACAAAGCTCCAGGAGACGCTGAATTCATTACTATTTCTATCAACTGCCATGACACAAATATATTCATATCATTCACAGAACAAGCGTTGCAAACCAAAATTGCTGCCAGTGTGAATAGTTGTGATGTGATACAGTCATAGGTGAATATTTGGCTCTTTGGAGTCATTTCATTATGCCTTAGGTGTGCAAACGCCTTAAATCAGTGTGTTTTACCTGCAGCAGACCATGGTCAGCGCAGATATAGCTGAGAGGTAAGAGGTAAAATCTATGTAACATAAACGCATTTTGACATTGTTCCCCAACACTTTCAGTATCTTATTGTTATAACTTGTTGCTGCTGTTCCTTGTTATTGTGTTATATGAAGGTCTACGGTGACAGTTTAAAGTCTTTCAGAAAGAATTATTTGTCTGAGTGTAGTCGTTTTTGTGTTGTACAGAGATTTTTATGAAATGAAGGTCACATGGATAGAAAACAGATGAAAACCTGTTTAGAAAAAAACATCTGCATTAGTGTAAACTGGGCATTAGCTATTGTAATGTCAACAAATAATAAGCATAAAAGAGACTTAAAGACAAGTAAGCACATAATGTTAACCTTATCATAATTGCCTAAGTCATACACTATGTAGACAAAAGTATTGGGATATGTTAAATTCAGGTGTTTCTTTTCTAACAGGGGTCTAGGATACAAAACAATACTGACAAATGTCATAATATAGTTTAATATTGGGATAAATATCATTGCATTGCATTGGTTAGGTTTGTTTAAATTGTTATCTTTGCTTCCAAAATGCCTTTTTACTTAATTTCTCTCAACACTGATTGAATGTAAATGTTGAACCTTTAAATTTCCATAAAAAAAATTTCATGCTCAGACTGTAAATAATAATTTTCTACCACAACCAACCATCTATGGAAATAATGGAAGGAAATACTGATGTTTATAAACTATATGGACAAAAATATTGGGACACATCATGGCTTCAGCTGTAAGATGACCTTTTCATGCTGATGTGAGATATAAACATCAATATTAATAATCAATACGATATCTATCCCAATATAAAGCCATATTATGCCATATGTCATTATTGTTTTGTATCCCAGTCCAGTTGGAAAATAAACACCTGAATTCAACATGTCCCAATACTTTTGTCCATATAGTGTATGACTTAAGCAATTATGCTACTGATGATGACAAGATGAAATGGTTGTTTAGTTCTCATGTATATAAATTAGCATTATTTGTTTGTAAAGCCTGGAAAAAGCAGCAGATGTGTTTGTTTAAAAAGGTCAGTATTTTGTTTTGTTCATATCTATTGTGCCTATTGTCTGGTGTTTTATTTTTGGTCTGTATTTTTGGTGTCTTATAAGCCCATATAAGGGCTGGGCATGTTTTTTTTACGCAAGACACAATAATAAAAACATTCATTCATTCATTCATTCATTCATTCATTCATTCATTCATTCATTCATATGCTATGGGGCTAACAATAAGTACATGCAAATCTTCCATTTTAGACTATTATAGAACAAGGGCATTACTACTGAGCTAAATATTTGGGGAAAATACACCCATTAGCTTTGCTTTAAGAGAGGAAATATCATCATAAAGTTTGTGTGTAAAGTAGTTAGAGCTGTGATTAGCTGATTACCTAACTAGCATAAACATATCTAGCAAATGTCAAATGAAAAAATGTATTCCTACCAACACAAAAGAATTTCATATACTATATATATAATACTCACACATACTCAGATATAACCAGTCTGTAGTTTTATGTTCCAATGGGTTTGAATACATGACCATTATATTTTACCATCTTTGTATCCAAAACATTTTCATATCCTCACCAATTAATTGTTTCCTCCATCTACACCAGCTTTCTCATCACCTTTTCTCACTTCCTCTACATCCCCACATTCTGCTCTTTTAATTTGATTTATTCCTCTGTTGTTTCTAAATTCGCACCGTGTTACATCAGCAGCTAAGGCCATGTGGCCCCTGAGGAACGTCTACATGCTTTGTGGCCACCAGAGGAGATGTCAAAATCCCAGGTGAGACTGTGTGTGTGTGTGTGTGTGTGTGTGTGTGTGTGTGTGTGTGTGTGTGTGTGTGTGTGTGTGTGTGTGTGTTGTTGTGTTGTGACTTTCTCTAATAATGCACCATAAATAAAATAAGGCTGATAAAGAATTCAGAAATGTTTTTGAACAATCTGAAGGTTTTCCTGTTGTTTAAGTCAGACACTCAGCGGCACTTTATTTCTGTTTTCAGTTCATTAATTCTAGCTTTTATAATGTTTCCACTGGTGCTATGTTGTGCTGTATCATTTGCCACAATGCTTGCATTTAATATGCTGCTCTAAACAGCATCAAAACAAGTTAGAATTCTACTGATATCACTGTGCATTTTTACAGTTGACCTATATATCAGAGATACATTTTCTTGCTTATGATAGTTCACTATCTTACTTGTTTATTTGTTTTATTCTATTTCATTTTATTATTTCTTACCTACTCTACATTGTATGTATGCACCAAACCACTGAAGCAAATTCCTAGTAATGAGAACCCTGTTTACTTACGAGGGATGCAACAGTACAGGTTATCCACCATTTGGTATGTATTGCGGTTCTTGAGTCACAGTTCACGGTATGGTTTGGACACAGAGGCTGTCTGGAGCCCAGCTGTGTGCCGAAACGTAACTGGGAGCTGATGGAGAGCCTTTCTGCTTACTTTATGTATAGAAATAGGTTTCATGTCCGTTTCTAACATTGTCATGCGTCCTGTATGTTGGAATGAGTGTTTCTCAATCAATCCACCAGAGGGTGCTGCTTTAAATTACCATACTGGCAGAATACCACAAAGAAGAGTAATGGTTTTTGAGAAGAAGAAGAAGAAATTCGATAATATCAAACATGGTGACGACAGAGATTTTACTAATGTGGATACTCATGTTAATATTGAGAGGGGTAGTTGTCAAAAATAATTTGGTGGTTTTTCACTAACTTACACAGTCGCTCTTTGAAAAGTTTGGCTACTTATGGAAATTATTCTGTTCAAATCTCAACACTACCTCCATGGTACACGGTGGTACTGCTCTGTATTCTCTACCTGGATACGGATCCACAAGCTCCTGGAAAATGGACAGAATTGTGTACGTAATAAGCTTTAATATAAACGCGAATGACAAATGGGCCGTATTTGCAATACATGGTCGTGTTGAACCACTAGGGGCGTACCGATCAGTACAACGGTACGGCATGTACCATTGCACCCCTATCACTTACATGCCAATTAGGGATGGGAATCGTTAAGAATTTAACAATTCCGATTCCATTATCGAGTTTGCTTATCGATCCGATTCCTTTGCAATTCTCTTATTGATTCTCATTGGGTGAGGGAATAAAAGAGTACAAACGGGTGTGTTTGCTTTAACTGTCTTTTATATTTCCATCTGCACAGAAAATATAACATATACAGTATGTACAAATAATAATAACAGATGACACCGGGCCTGGTTACTAATTCTTCTATTGCCGCATGTCCACTACATCGAACCAGTTCGACTCGGCTCGTCTCGTCTCCTGTTGTTGTGCACTTCATTTCCTTTCCCCTACCTCCGGAAACTTGTATTTGGGTACGACATTTGTTGCCCACACCGGAACTGGAACTGGGCCCGGGATTCACTCTGCCGCTACATTCACAAGCATCGCTAAGTAGTGTATCAAATACATGACGTTACTGTAAATGAATCACATGCTGTGGACAAATGTTTGAGGATATTGGAGGGATTCCACCCTTTTGAAGACATGGAAGCTTTGCAAGAGTTACAAGTGGTCCTGGTGTCGTCTTTTTAGACCGTTTCTGCCTCAACACCATGTTGGCTACATCCTGACCAAAACAATGCAGCGTACGTGTGGCGTCATCGCGCATTCGCAACAAAGGTGGAATCGATAAGTAAGTAAGTAAGTAAATAAGTAAATTTTATTTATAGAGCACTTTTCACAGACAGAGTCACAAAGTGCTTTACCAATTCAAATCAGAATCAAATCAAGTTTACAGAGACCCAACAAAGTCCTTCAGGAGCAAACACTTGTGATTGGTGACAGTGGCGAGGAAAAACTTCCCTTTAACAGCAGAAACCTCGAGCAGACCCAGACTCCTGAAGGATGGCCATCTGCCTTGACCAGCTGGGGTTAAAGAGGGAGAGTAAAGGAGGAGAAAAGAGAGAGCAATAGAGATATAGAAAGACTGGGGGAGAGGGGGGGGGGGGGGGGGGGGGGGGGGGGCACATGGAGTACTTTATGATGAATACATAGAGTATAGTCAGTCTGTGGTGGCCCTGGGTCAGGTGGGAGACTAAAAAGCCTTTTGAACAGGAGGGTTTTGAGGTGTTTTTTAAAGCTCTCTACAGAGTCCATGGACCGTAGGTGTAGAGGCAGGTCATTCCATAGACCATAAAGTACTACTACTACTTCCATAAAGTAGAATCGTTAAGCAGGCAGGCAAACGATTCCAAGGAATCGAGCTACTGGGATCCGGTTCTTAAAAAGAACTGGTTCTCAATTCCCATCCCTAATGCCAGTAAACATGATTCTGATTGTGATGCCTGTGTTTACTAGATATGTGTCTATTCCAATTCTGATGGTACAAAACAGACCATCTACATTCAGTGGAAGATGTTTGATTCTGTACCCAGCGTTTAAAGGATGTACCCAGCGTTTAAAGGATTTCACCACTGACATATACATGAGTCATTCTGACCGTAGCGCCTCTATTTTCTCGTCTGTGAGATGGACTTGAAAGCTGAACTTTCACATTTCTTCCCCGCTGCTGCACCACCACTGGCTCTGATCAGTGCACTGACAGGGCTGTTAATGGTCTGCATTGTACTAACAGTGCAAGGAATGACCACAGGGTAATAGCCACAAATAAAACCTGACACTGTATGAAAGGACGGGAGAGGAAGTTTCATGTTGAGCACAGTAAAAGCTCTCCAGCCGTGCATCAGTCAGTCAGAGTGTCTGTTGGGACCGAAAAAAAAAAAAAAAAAGACGTTGAACCCAACCGAACCAAATGAAAAAGGATATGCTAATGCTATGTTCTATTAGGCGCTCTATTACTCTATTAGCAGAAAACACTGGAGAGGAAAATACTGGTAATGTGATAGGAAAACTTGGTGTGTACATTGAAAACATTTTTTCTTATAAAATCTGCAACATACAAGTTGCTATATTGCAAGAAATAGAGCCATTTGAAGACCCTGGTGCTAAAAGTACTGAAGTCACAAAAAAAGTATTTATAAGGTGGATTTAGCTAAACAAATATACTTGACTCAACTTGAATTGTCCAAAAATGTGACTTTACCAGGGTTTTCATTCAGACCTGAGACATAAAGTAAGTTATAACAGCAAGTTGATTTGTACTGTTTGACCCCCCAAAAAGGATGGACTCTGCAAAATGCAATGTTTGCTGAGTTGCTGAGGGAGTGAGTGAGAAGGTCAGACGCACAGCTAGAAAAAAAGAGTAAAAGATAAGAGATGTAGATGTAGACGCAGATAGGGGAAATGTAACGGTACGGTGTGTGTTTGTGTCTGCTGTGCATCTGTCGTAGTGACCCCCAGGAGAAAACCTCAGCCTCTGGCAATATTGGCCTGACACGGTGGACAGTCTTTAGCAATACCAAACACATTCCCTCAGGTCTCTATTTTTGTAATTCCCATTTATTTATTTATTTATTTATTTATTAAATTTTTTTTTAGTGTGGTACGATATTGTTTTTTATTTTTTTTCCCAGTTTATTTCAAAGTGGGAATTCTCAGTGAACAACAATAGAATAGATTAGAATAGAATAGAATAGAATAGAATAGAATAGAATAGAATAGATTAGAATAGAATAGAATAGAATAGAATAGAATAGAATAGAATAGAATAGAATAGAATAGAATAGAATAGAATAGAATAGAATAGAATGTACCATTGTACGGTGTAACGAAATTTGGTTTTATGTTCTATAAGGGCTCAAGTAAAATACACATATCAATTATAAGACAGTCAAGAATAAAAAAATAAATATCAGTATAAAATAGACAAGACTTAGTCCATGTTTCAGCATCAGTCAACATTCAAAGTATATTTCACTGTTTATTACCTCCGCCAAGGGGGTTATGTTTTTGTCGGCGTTGGTCTGTCTGTTTGTGTGCAAGATAACTCAAAAAGTTATGGACGGATTTGGATGAAAATTTCAAGAAATGTTGATACTGGCACAAGGAACAAATGAACAAATTTTGGTGTTGATCGGGGGTGGGGGTGGGGGGTTGGGAGGGCCACAGGGGCCCACTGATCTGCCTTGGCGGAGGTCTGCGCTCTACAAGTGCTTTTCTAGAAAAGAGAGCACAGACCTCTGCTAAGGCAGATCAGTGGGCCCCCATGGCCCCCCCACCTTCCCTGATCACCACCAAAAGTTAATCATTTGTTCCTCGTGCCAGTATCAACATTTTCTGAAATTTTCATCCAAATCCAGGGCACTGATCTGCCTTGGTGGAGGTCTGCTCTCTCTGAGTGCTTCTAGTATTTCAAAGTCCTTACATGGTATATTCTTCACAGACCTTTAGATTATAAGACCTGACTGAGCCAACCAACCAACAGCATGATGGGTAATTACTTCATCCTCCTCTCTTCTCACCCTGATGCACCCATCACTCTGGACCAGGGTCAATCTGGACTCATCAGACCACATGACCTTTTTCCATTGAAACACAGTTCAATCTTTGTACTCTCTATCCAACTGAAAGTTGTTTAAGAAAGAATAGAATAGAATAGAATAGAATAGAATAGAATAGAATAGAATAGAATAGAATAGGCTTTACTGTCAATACAAAATACCTTTGTACAATGTAATGAACTTTTGGTTTTATGTTCTTTAATGTATTCAAGTAAAATACACACATCAATTTTAAAACAAGAATAAAAAATATAAGTATAAAAAATGGTCAAGTAAAAAAGACAATATAAGTATAAAAAACAGTCAAGTGAAAAAAACGAGAGGAACACACACACACAAAATATGCAGAATACAGGTGACAGTAACGACTGTAAAGTTAAGTCTTTTTAAATAAGGTGGGTAGTGCAATGTCCTGAGTATGGATTCTGTAATTATTTATATAGCAGAAATGTACTGGAGTATAAATGTGAATAAAAGATGCAACAGATGTCTTTCCTCATGTGTATTCAAACACTAGAAATGACAATAGATGCTATTTATTACAGATGAATGACCTAAATATTATTTTAAAGGGGTCATATTTGGCTAAACCCACTTTTATTAGTCTTTGGTTCATTTATTTGTGTATTTGGACCCTAACAGTTCATCAAGTTTGGATTTGAACCCTCCAGGTGCTGCAAAGCTATCTTTATATTCATTCTGGCAAAAATCGAGTGGATTTCTACAACCTGTTTCAATTCCTTCTTCATTTGTTATGTTTTATAACTAGTTACATCACGACATTTGCACATATAAGGTCAAGACTTCCAACAAACATTTCTCTGAGTACGACATAATTGTTTGTCAGCAGGAGCGATTGTAGTCCATACTGAAAATATGTCCAAACTTTGAGCCAATTTGAACCTAAAATGTTCAGTTGTTTAGAGCTGCTACTGATTAATCGACTAGGTGCTCGAAGTCAATGCAAAAAGTCCCGATTCGATTATCGACTCGAATTGATTGAAAGGAGATATTCTATTGCAGTTTTCCTGAATTGAAGCTTCTTTTTGCGTCACAATAAGCGTTCATGTGAAACACAACAGTGGAACCAATGTTTAACTGCAGAGAAATGAAGGAAACTAAGCTTTGATTCAGGAGAATTGTAGTTGAATGACTTTTTTGGATCATTTTGAGTCGATTAATTGGTTGCAGCTCTACAGTTGTTGGTTGAACGGGACAGAGCAGCACAACCAATAACCTGGAGGGGGTGGGGTCATGTCCATTTAAAGGGCCAGTGCTCAAAATGACCTTTCTGGTGTCATTACTCAGAAATAGGGTTGAAGATGGACCTGTGAAGTTGAATTAATGAAGAATTCAAACCCAAGCATAGTATTTACAGTTTATGTAGATCACAAGGAAATGTTTTAAAATGAATAATTCCAATTTAAAAAAAGCAAAATATCTAATTCCTTTAAGAGTTGTACAATTTGCGTTCAGGAATGTAAAACACCTTTAAAATACCTTACCGAATAATACCGCAGTGAAACGAACTTCAAAACACATACTGTCGTTAAAAATACATAATGCGCCAGACTTGGCTAAATGTGCATCTTGTGATTATTTATTAGCTGCCAAATCCTGTCCTCCTAATGTCCCCAGAGTGGTTGTAAGAGAACGGCAGAGGAAGTGTTTGTAGCAAAGCCCAATGGAATATAAATGCTCCAGATGTCTGTTCCCTGCAGTCAACTGAATTTCTAATGTCGGTTTATTCTCTGTTTTAAAACTTTCCTTATGGGGGGTTGCTGCCGGTCGCTCAAATTGTATTTTTGGCCAAGTGGTACCAAGGGATTTCCAAAGAAAAAAACAACATGCATATTTTCATGTGAGAGAGTCTGGACTAACAACATCCCTGCATACGGATAAGAAAATTTAATGATTCTGTGTTTTGAATTCGTAAAGCCTACGTGGATTTTGCTCTTTTGCATTTCATCGGACTCATTTATTCCATTGACTTTCATTGTTGCTACACAACTTGTTTGCTTCCCGAGCACAGGGAAGCTGCCCATCCACAACAGGAAACATAAACACTGCGAAGATCGTTGCTGCATACCGCCAGATTTGGCTCTGTAAGGCAGCCAGCTCTTGTTTGTGTAGGTTTTCCTCCGTAATCATCCTCTCTCTGAGCTCCTAATGAAAGCCTCAGTGGGGCTTCAGGCTTCCCCTGGTAAAGAGCTTTTGCTGCGAGGATGAGGCGCTGTCACTGGAGTCTATGGCAAATGGAGAGTGTATCATCAGACACCAGGCTCCAAGAAAAAAAGCCATCCTCCATCCTGATTTTTTTGAGTCAGCAACTTAGCGTTTGGCCAAATCGACTGGAGTCTAGACTTATAGCTCTGCGGGGTGAGAGTGGCAGAGAAAATAGGATCAAAAGCGTGTTTTCAGTTTAAAGGCGCTAAACGTATATCCTCCTAAAGGTCATCTTCCCTCTTAGATATCCTCATGTCGTTACATATTAGTAGTTTGAGACGTTCTGCACTTCTGGGAGGTATTTTTTTCATGACGCGCTGTCATACTTTTATTACTGTTTCTACTTTTTCTTCCCACTGTTCAATTGTTCCTCTGATGCATTCTGAGATTCCCTGCACGCCTTGTGTCAGGAGAGGCTTGTTGTTCATTTTGCAGCGGAGGAAGATCAATAAGAGCCATTTTACTGATAGTATAAGTGGAAGAAAAGTAAGTGGTGCTCAGAACTCGATGGGCTCAGTCTACTCTTGGATGGCTCCTTTCCAAACAAGAACTTTATGTGATGGCAGATTGCGCTACTTTGAAACCTGAGTACAGTTCACATGCCAGGCCCTAGAACTTCACCGGTTTCAGCCCAAGGTTCTCAATCTTCAACAAGAGGCCCACTTATGATTAGGGGTGTGTATTAGCAAGAATCTGGCGATACGATACAAATCACAATACTAGGATCACAATATGATATATCATGATACTGTTAAAAAGGCAATTTTTTTTTTTTAAAGATTATCTCCTGGAAGAATTTAAGTACACCAAAAATATGTACAAATAGCAAACACATTTTCATTTGGTCAGAACAGGATCTAATGTTACATGACAAAATTTTTCTAATTCTCCTATTTTCCAAAGGAACTAACATCTGTCTCTCTCAGACAATAAAAAGTACTTTTAGTATGCTTCAAATAACCATCATTTAATAAAACAGTGTTAAATAATAATAAATAAGATATAAACAATGAAGAAAACCAAAAAACAAACATGAACCTCCACCATATCTGCATTTGAATAAATACCTAAAAATATCGATACAGTACTTTTTAAGTATTTTAATATATAAATACTGTACAATATACAGTATTGTGAAATAAAATATCGTGATATTTTCTAACTCCCCTTCTTGTGATCGTAACAAAACAGTCTCACGCTACCATCTCTAAAGAATGTGAAAGGAAGAAAAACATGGAAAAAAGCTGGAAAAAAATACCCTTAACAGTAGGGTAGGAGATCCTGGAAAAATGGTTTGAGCAAGCTACATTTTGAAAACACAGAATTCAAAAGTCCAAACCCCTTTCTTCAGACTTTCCCCCAAAGCCAGAGTACCGGAATGTGCAATGCTTGTTCCAGCGGGTCCACAGGTGTTGTGCAGCATCAATTCACATTCATTCATTCTCCTCCAACACCCCCCCCCCCCCCCCCAGCTCTTACAATCCTCCGCGTATCTCTGAATTCAGGGCTGTATATCAGTATATTTGATTAGAAGCTGGAGTTTTCACTTGTTTTGATACGTGTTCTAAGCAATCTCAGGCTAGTAATTACAGCTGATTGCAGTCAGACTGATGTCAGGCTGGCAGCCCACTAAAGTTTGCTTTGAACACTGTCGTCTGTGCATTTCACCATCATGTTTGTCGACAGCCCCAATTCATACCTATTTGGCTAACATTACATTTCCTAGTGATTTCTGTTAGTGACAAAACAGTTTGCCGGTGAACTTTCCATCCTAATGTACCTAATATAACCAAGCTCTGGCTCCATTTCCTGATCAAGTGCTCCAAGCCTCTGAGAACGCAGGATTCGTGCATGAAGAGGGGTTCGCACAGAGGGGGGAGGGACAAATGGAAGTTGAGTTTGACATATCACCATTCAATCATGTTGATGGGCCAGGTAAAATGATTGGATGGTGTTTTTTCAGTCCTGTCCGTTCCACAGGTGACTAAAATTTTTATTTTTTTTCGTATTAGAACATTTTATAAATTGATTGCAATGAAGGTGTGAAGGGGATATTAAGCAATACAGTATAAAATGCTCCAGGAAAACATCTCCTACCCCACCTTTAAATGCAATTTCACTCTGTTGTATATGTATATAGTCTGAATAGTTTTTACCCTCGGCCACACTGGCCACAGGGTCTTATCATCAGTTGGTTGTTCATCTGTTCGTCCAACCGTCTGTCCAAAAACTTTGGCGTGCACTGATAAATTAGGCCACTGGGGGCAGTAGTGCACGTGATAAGTCAGACTGAGGGTTTTCAAATGTGCACACGTTATTATTATTATTATTATTATTATTATTATTATTATTATTATTATTATTATTATTATCTTGTTTTTGCACCATCTTGCACACTTTTTCTTGCACTTTATTCTGTTGCTGCCTTATCTGTTGAATTTCCCTGTTGTTGGGTCAAAAAGGCTAATCTAATCCAAATGTGTGTTACAGAGCTGTAATATTAGGCTCATCTTTGCCAGTGTCATTATGGATCAAACTTTAATACATTCTGGGTAATATTCTCTCAACACTTGGGAGCTTTAACAGGCAAAGAGTCAGTTTTTCATTTGAGAAAAAGCTATATTTTTTTGTCTCATTGCATCCAGGGAAGGACTAGCAGCAGCTGGTCCATAGGGGGCGCCACTCTGGATTACTTAGGTGAAGAGCAGTTGAAACACTAATTTTAGCAAAAATATGAAATAAAAGAAACATTTTTTCTGATATAATACTCATCTGTGTCCTTGTGTTCAAGTCATGATTTCATGAAGATGTTTTTAACTGTATTTAATTAATTTCTGCCTGAATACGTTGACGTCCTGGTCATGGGGTGACGGTAAAATAAGTACCAAATACCAAGTAAAACAAGTACCAAAAACTTCAGTAGAGCAGGTGACATGAAGCTGTGCTCTTAGAGGATTAGAGATTCACCCCATGATGCATTTTTTGTTACCCACTGCCAAGCAGAGTGGTTTCTGTTATTCGTCCTTGTATAAATCATTTTTACTGTGTTATGATGTGGCCTTGAGTCAGACAGAGATGCTTTTAGGACTCAAGAGTGAAAATGAAGTAGAGGATTAACCTGCTCCAAATGTCACAGGTAATGAAGTTTTGTTGTGTACACAGAGATATGTACATCCTGGATGATCCTGTACATCCTATTCATAAGCTTATTTTGCACCTTATGGTTTAATTATCCTTTTTTTTTTTAACCAGCTCTGTTTTAATACTTCTAAATGTATTATGTATAGTGTGTTTGCTCATGTGTTGTATTTTTCATTGTTATTTCCCAGTTCAGGATCAATAAGTACATCCATCAATCCATCCGTCTACAGCCTGTTATACCTCAGTTTAATCTCCTCCACCTCAGGGTCTTAATTTAAACAAGTACTGGGCCAAACACCAGTAATGTTAATATAACTGGTGTTTAGGTAATACATAAGACCTTATTGTATCAGCTGAGTGGTGGTCAAGGTTGTATTTGCTCCTGAGCTCCATGAGTTGGAGTTCGGCAGGGCACATTATTTTCTTTTTTCCATTAAAATCAGTAAATAAATAACTATTACAGGAGCAGTTACTAGTGCACACATAATTACTACAGTTACAAGTTCTTTAAAACTAAATTCTCATTTCTTAAACAACCTTCCGTTTGATAGAGCATATAAAGAGTGGACTGTGTTTCAATGGAGAAAGGTCATGTGGTCTGATGAGTCCAGACTGACCCTGTTCCAGAGTGATGGATGCATCAGGGTGAAAAGAAAGGTGAAGTAAGTGATTACCCATCATGCCTAGTGCCTACAGTACAAGCTTATGGGGGCAGTGTTATGATCTGGGGTTGCTTCATTGGTCAGGTCTAGGTTAAGAAATGTTATGTCCTAAAAAAATGATGAAAATAAATCTTGTGACATTGCATCAAAACACTGGAAAAAGAAAGCGGGAGTTAAACTTTTCCTTGTGGTTCAGTTTGTTTGTGCTGTGGATTGTCACTGGTTTCATTAACTTTCAATCTTTTTAAAAACACTTCAAAAATTTGCAAAAAAAACAAAAAAAAAAAGATAATAATAATGCAAAAATTGAAAGAAATGCACATATAAAGAACATGTGTGTGAAATTTGAAAAGAATCAGCTGAATAGTGTCCGAGAAATGGGATGGACAAAATTTGTTAGTTGAAATTGTTAAAAAAATAAATAAAAAATCCTAAACTTTGGGTCATGTTTCTTTTCTGGAAAACAGGAGAGAGATAAAGCTGCTGCAACTACTGGTGGCAAGTAAGAAAGTAATTACAAGGAGATGGTTAAGGCCGATTCTAACTACCTTAGAGGACTGGATTGGAATTACTCTAGAGATATACAGGAGAGAAAAAATGACCTATCAATTAGGAATCCAAAAAGACAAATTTTACCAAATTTGGAACAACTGGATTGTATTCATAGCCCCCACGAGAGCAGATTTTATTTGATCTGTTTTTCTGACTGGTTTGGCGAAGGCATCAGCGAAGGCAGATGCCCCCCCCCCCCCCCCCCCCCCCCCGATTTCTATACACAGTTTTGTATATTTATGATATATATATATATGTTTTTGTTTTGTTTTTTTTTTACTGAGTATATGTGGCTATGTTTATTCTGAGCAAACCAGATCATCCTTTGGAGGATCATATATATACACTGTGATTACTTGAGTGCAATTGCTGTTAAATTTAAGATATTGAAGGAAAATGGTCTTTACAAGGATGAACAAACTTTGTTCCACGATTCAAGACTTTTGTATTTTTGGGACTTGTTTGCCTTATGGGCTGGTGAAGTGCATCTCCTGTACTCAACAAAAACTGGAATGACATTCGTTTTTTTTTTGTTTTTTTTGCTTTTTTTTTTTTTTACCAATGTCGATATACGGGTGAATATACATGTTCATTCCAAATAAAGACACAATTTAAAAAAAAAAAAAAAACAACTTTAAATTCGGCCATCAAACTGTGGATTGTACTTCTCCTAGTGGTAAACAGAATGTGTGTCAATTTTTTTTTTTTATTAAATATCAGGTGAACAGTGTCCGAGAACTGGGTTGAACAAAAATCTCAGACGGAAGGTCGGACTTCCTGGTATACCTTTATAACGGGGTTTAATAAAGAAGTACCTCTCCTTCTTCAACATACAGCAGTAAACACAGTCGGTCTTATCTGAGCTCTTATGTTAAGTGAAATTCGTTGATTTATTGATACACACACACACACACTCCAGCTCATCCCCTCCAGCAGAACATCTCAGCTTCACCTCCAGCAGCCTATGATATCAGAGATTTCTGTCACCAGAGACGGATACCTAGAATAGAAACCACTGTGCTCAGCACCATGGGTTTCAGGCTTTACGAAGCTGCATGAAAAGCAAAAAGTTAGAAACTTTGTTCTAAGCACAAGCCTTAGTTTTCTGAAAGGAAAAAGCGCTGTCGAGCATATCAGAGCAGACAGGTTAGTACGAGAGCCGAGTCTCGACAAAGGCATGTCACTTTGATGCCATTATCTCAGGCTTTTCTGCGTTTCATGAACTTGAGCCTTCAAAAGACACAGTTTCCAATGTTGTATAAGACTCAGTGCACGATCACAGCTTAAAAACTGTTACTTTATAGTGTGAATGCTGAGGTTACATCATATAAAAGAACTGCTCAGAAAATCAACAGGCATCTCAAGGAAACCTGATAAACAGCCTTTGTGTTTCATACATGGATACACACAAGCATGCAAAGTAGTTTAAGAGTTTAAAACAGAATATTAAACAAAAATTGGAGATAAAATACATACTACACACCCAGATACACAAAAAAATTACATGTATATTACCACTGGAAAATTAAACAATAAATGATATTATTATGATGTATATTTTCTGTTGTTCTTAATGTATATTTTCTAAGAATCTTTACTATTTGTCAGTATAAATATTTATACGGTTACATGCAACACACACCCAAATTGACCCTCTTCATTAAATACAGTGGTTTCCAACCTTGTTTGGCTCATGACCTCATTTTAACATCACAAATTTCTGGCGTATTCAGACATTCAAAACTGAGACTTTTTTTTTTTTTTGCTAAAATTATTATTATTTTTATCAAGTAATAGTTTGCTATACTATGCTGCAAATAAACATTAATTTTAATCGACATTTAGTCTATATAACGTATATTATTATGGACGGAGGCAGAAAAGCCAGGTGTAGATTACTGCACAAAATGAGAATTTTATTTTCCTTGGTCAGGATATGTACAGTCAGTCCAGCTTGGATTTACAAGGCTGACAATTAATACTGAACAAACAAGAACTCAAACTATGAATTACGAAAGAGCTGCAGCATCTGAAACTGACCACAATGAACATTTGAAAGATAAACAGAACCACAGTGCTTCAGTTTCAGCTTCACAGTTTGTCATGTCTTCTATGGATTGGGATTGTCTCTGTTAACTCACCATATATTTTTTATTATTAAGTTTTTTTGTTGTTGTTGTTTTTTTAATCAATTACGAGAAATTTCAAGTGACCCCATTTGAATTCCAGGTGACCCCCACAAGGTTGAAAAACTCTGATTTAATCCATCACTAGCTGAACATACAGGATCACACCACACACTGCAGACTGGGAGTAGTGGGCTGCCAGGTCAGGCCCCTGGGGGGCAAATGGTGGGTTAAGTGTCTTGCTCAAGGGCACCACAGCTAATAATATCTCTGTCGGTCCAGGAAATCGAACCAGTGACCTTTGACATGTTACTTCAAACATATTTACTAAATGTTTTATTGAATTTTACAAAACACTTACACTATATCGACTAAAGATAAGATAAGATAAGATAAGATAAGATAAGATAAGATAAGATAAGCTTTATTGATCCCCCAAGGGGTAAATTCAAATGTACAGCAGTACAAAACAATAAACATCAAATACAATAGAAAATTACAGTGATATAAAAATGTTCACGTCAGTTATTGGCAATAATTATTAAAATGAATGTTAAGTCAGTATCTATGAGTTTAGAAGCTGATATTTCTTTCTGAGTGAGAGCTAAAGAAACCAGACATGGAGTGGGTGCTTGTGTCATTTCAGAAAGTGCTTATTTTTGTCTGTGTGAACATGTATAATTGTGCAGAGTAAAAGAACAGTATGCTTTATTTATGATCATTCTATATGGAATACTTCATTCTTTTTACACTGCAATGAATGATATATGAACACAAAACCACAGAAGCCCATCACAGACGGCTTTAGAAGCAAATCATATTTCACTCAGTGTATATCTGAACGTTACATAAAGTACAGGGTTTTTTTTCTTACTTTTTCTTTTATTCTTCGAAATTTTCTTGCAAAAACAACCGTTTAATTCAGAGAAACTGCTGATAAAGACTCACAGCTCAAGGATGTGTGTGTCCTGCTGTGTCCTCCAGCATTCATTTATGTGGTTACCAAAGAGATATAGAAATACAGTTTTAGTTTGCATATTGATATTAACAAAAGCTATGTAATTTAGAAACTCACAAAAGATTTGTCCTTCCTTTCCTTGCCTGTGCTATTATGCTATTCTAATGGGAACTATAATATATAATTTTTGAAACCACCACATCGATAACTAGAAAAGCACTCGGAGAACGCAGACCACCGCCAAGGCAGATCAGTGCCCCCCCATCACCACCAAAATTTAATCATTTGTTCCTTGTGCCAGTATCAACATTTCTTGAAATTTTCATCCAAATCCATCCATAACTTTTTGAGTTATCTTGCACACGGACGGACAGACAGACAGACAGACAAACCAACGCCGGCAAAAACATAACCTCCTTGGCGGAGGTAACAAAGTCAACTTAGACTTAGCACTAGAACAGAGTTTCTATGTGAAATTTCTAATGGTTTTTGTTTTAATTTTGTCTTTGATTATTTTTACAGATGCACAAGTTGTTTTCTTTTTATTTTAACACTAGATTAGGTTGAGTTTTCACTAAGTTTTGGTAGTCATTTAGTGTCAACAGGGTTACACAAGATGAAAAAGGCAGGATAAAATAATGTATGACAGTAAATATGATTTACAAATCCAGTGTTTGTTCTTCAGGCTTCAGGTTACATATGGGTAACGTACAACCTGAGTGCTACAACCCCACTGCAGACCATCTCTATCTAGTCTGCATTTGAATAAAGTCAATAATAACTGCATTTTGCTTTGTCATGAATAATCAATGATCAAAACTTCAAGTACTGCATTGACAAAACACAATACAGACTCAAGAATCAAGAATTTATTTTTTTTTTTACTACGAATGGTAAATTTAAAAATTGTGTAACTGTAGAAAATATTGTTGTATTGATTAATATTGTCATCTTTTGCATCATGAAGGACTCCACCCACCCTGCACACCCTCTCTCTGATCCTCTCCCCTCAGGCAGGAGGTTGCGAAGCATCTGGAGTAGGACCACCAGGCTGAGAAATAATTTCTTTCCGGAAGCTGTTAGACTGATAAACTCAGATGGTGCTCTGTAGCACCAACACCCCAAATACCCTTCATCCCTGCAGAATAAACACTTTACACTCTACTTCACAGTATTATGTGCAATACAGGCCAGTGGCCAATCAGACTTCCTCTCCTCGCATTTTGCACACGCACAAATGTTTTTATACACATGTCTTATTATTATTATCATTATTATTATTATTATTATTATTATTATACAAAGGTCTTATTTATATATATATATATATATTGTTTATATACACTACCAGTCAAAAGTTTCAGAACACACCAATTTTTCCTAAATTTCATTGAAAATGATGCAGTTTAATGTCTCAGTGTACTCTGAAATTAAAGCATAGAACAAATAAACAATTGAAGTTAAAAAAGAAATCATGGAATCAAATTAGAGACCAAAATGTATTCTAAACTTTTGACTCATCAAAGTAGCCACCTTTGGCAGATATAACAGTTGAACTCACTCATGGCATTCTTTCTACAATGGAAATCATAACAGCAATAATAGATCATTTTTTAGCAGGTAGATTCTATTCATTCCTTAACAGAGCTTTTATTGTGTAAACTTCATGTAGCACTTACAAGATTATATAAATGCCAATTTGCAAAAAAAAAAAAAAAAAGTAAGACACACACACCTGCAGTGGCTGAAACACTTCAGTAGAGTGACCTAGAACAATAGTGTTGAAAACAGATGGAGTATATTGCTGAATGTTTTAACATTAAAATTGTTAAAGTGAAAACATATAACAGGCACCACAGACCAATATTACATTTTGGCCTGGCTGGACCTGACCTCTAACTGACTCCGGGTTTATATTTTAGGAAAGACTATACTTATATTTTAGTATTAAATGTTTTGAATGTGCAGTTGTAGTATTTTTTACTGTGTATTAAAACTAACTAACTAAATCCACTGCTTTTTGTACATTTGACTGTAACTGATATTAGCCACATTTTGAAAAATAATGTAAACAGTCAAAGGAAGAAGTAAATCACAACAGAACAGACTGGCAATGCAAACATAATGAACATAGTCTAAGTCTAAGTTGACTAGGAGGATGCTGTGGTGTTGTGCATGCTTGTGTTTGTGTTCAATGTGGGTATATGTACTGATATCATATGTATGATGTAGACATACATACTATATACATATTTTATCGGGCTAAATCTGGGACCTCAGGTACCAAATTTTGTGCCATCGCATGTGAAAATGTGTGCTGGTATGACAGTAAAGTTCCTTGAGTCCTTGAATCCTTTATTTATTTATTTTTTTAACAAAGAGAATATAGTTTTACAGCAGTAAACGTTTAAAAATAATTAATGAAAGTTATCTACATGCTGTCACACAAACCCTTTCTCATATGGTGGATTTTTGAAGGTAACTGGCAAAATGTAGGCTAATTTCATAAAATCGTACTTTATTTTACCAGGTAAAATCAATTGAACACAGCTTCTCACTTACAATAAAGACCTGGCAAGAGGCCCCAACCGACAAAAACAAAAACTAAACAAAAGAAAAACAGACAAAAGGAAACACTACAGATGAATGCAAGACTTGCAACCAATTGTGAAGAGATTATGGAGTTAAAAACAACGTAAACTAGAAGCACTTGGAGAGCGCAGACCTCCGCCAAGGCTGATCAGTGGCCCCCCCCGTGGGCCCCCCCACCCCCGATCCCCACCAAAATTTTATCATTTCTTCCTTATCCCATTTCCAACAAACCCTGAAAATTTCATCCAAATCTGTCCATAACTTTTTGAGTTATGTTGCACACTAACGGACAGACAAACAAACAGACAAACAAACAAACCCTGGCAAAAACATAACCTCCTTGGCGGAGGTAATAACTACTAGAGTGTATGGGAGAGAGCAGAAGGGGAGTCTACACATGCAACAGTCACCTAGGGAATGTTGTAGTTTCTGTTTAAACATATGGAGTGATGGGAGAGTTGAAAGTTTAAAGGAGTTTTGAAGAGAGTTCCAATCATTTGCTGCAGCGAAATAAAAGGAATTCTGGCCGAAGACAGTGCGGGCTTTTGAAACAGATAGAGTGATGAAATCGCTGGACCTCAGGTGGTAGTTATTGTGGGAAAGGTGCAAAAGATTGGAGAGGTACTGAGGTGTTTTCCTTTGAAGAGTCTTGTAGATGAGTAGAAACTAATGATAAAGTCACTGGTGTGTATTTAACAGCAATACTTGAAGGTTAACTCACTTTACCACTTTATCATCCCCATAGGGAAATAAAGTGAGTGAATCTGTCTCTGCATTTTTGCTCATCCTAATGTAGCATTAGCATTTAGCACATTAGGAGCAGTGAGCCCCCATTGAAGGGGCTCCGGGACCAGTACCATGGTCAGAGGTACTCACAGGAGAACTAACCTATATTCAGATTCAGAAAACTTTATTTATCCCATACGGGCAACTCATTTGCAGCTTACCACAAACAACAGTCAACATTCAAAGTGCAATGTGTCAAACATGAATCAGTATACAAATACAAGACAGGTCATTGGAAGACAATGACAAATAGATGCATTAAATAATCAACAATAAATAAACAATAAATACCAATCTGCTAACATTGAAAAATGTAATATAAAATGACTGCTGTCAGTGTTTAAAAGTGTGACGGCTGAAGGAATAAAACATTTTGAATGTCTGTTGGTTTTTCTCTGAGGTGCATGGTAGCGCTAGCCTGAAGGCATCAAAGCAAACTCCTCCTCCTTGGACAACACATGGTGAGGATCCCTGATGATCTCTAAATGTACCTGTTTGTGATGACGTGGGTGCAGCGTGGGCGAAACAGGCGAATTCAACCTGAAACGACCCTGTTCCAACTGAGAAATGAACCATCTACCTGTGAGGTGGAAATCCGAACCACCATACTGCCCTTATACTGCAGTTAGGGATGGGAATTGATAAGAATTTAACGATTTCGATTCCATTATCGATTTTGGTTACCGATCCAATTCCTTATCGATTCTCTTATCGATTCTCATTGGGTGAGAAAATAAAAGAGTACAAACGGGTGTGTTTGCATTAACTGTCTTTTATATTTCCATCTCTGCACAGAAAATATAACATATACAGTATGTACAAATAAGAACAGATGACGCCGGGCCCGTTTTTTTTATTTTTTTTATTTTTTTTTTGGGGGGGGGGGCGGCATATAGTCAAAGTGAAACTAACTTTATTAATTCCTCTATTGCTGCATTTCCACTACGTGTAACTAGTTTGACTTGGCCTGTCTCCCATTGTTGTGCACCTCATTTCCTTTCCCCTACCTTCGGAAACTTGTATTTGAGGGGGTACGACGTTTGTTGCCCACACCAGAACCGGAACTGGGCCCGGATGACGGCCTGGTGTTCACTCTGCCACTACATTCACAAGCGTCGCTAAGTAGCATATCAAATACGTGACATTCCTGTAAATGAATCACATGCTGTGGACAAATACTTTAATATATTGGAGGGAATTCTCCCTTTTGAAGACACGGAAGCTTTGACAGTGTTACAAGTGGGCCAGGTGTCGTCTTTTTAGACCGTTTCTGCCTCAACGCCACGTTGGTTATGTTTTGACCAAAACAATGCAGCATACACGTGACGTCATCATGCATGCACAACGAAGGCGGAATCGATAAGCAGAATCGTTAAGCAGGCAGGGAAACGATTTCAAGGAATTGAGCTACTGGGATCCGGTTCTCAAAAAGAATCGGTTCTTGATTCCCATCCCTAACTGCAGTAAAAGTTTCTGTCTGACATTTTCATTTAATTGTAAATCAGTCCATCAGATCTAGACAGAAATAGATGTTCAGCATTATTTCATGTTTCAGGTCAGTATGGCCCACATATCGCTCATCACAAGTAATTTTAGAAATTTGCATTATTGGTTCAAAAGTGAAACTTAAAACAGGCAAAAATAAAAACAAAGCTCATTTTTAGTTTTCAGTTCTTCTGTTAGTTATGCTGTACTATACACAGTAGGCTATTTGTTCTTGTTTTTTTTTTTTTTTTTTTTTATTTTAACTTGGTTTTATTGAGTTGTTAAATCCCTCATATCCTGCATAATGGTAAGAAAGTTGCACAGAACTGTAATTCCTATTTTGTATTATTTTTCACTGCTCCCCTCAGTTTCAGTTATTTGTTTAACTTCAACAACCCTTCCTCTGAAATAGCCTATTTTATTATTATATTACAGAGAAAGAATTAAGTCCTGTCTGCATGTATGCATGCAACTGAAGCATATTCACATCCTGCAAAATACACACTGAGGCTCCAGGATGTTCTAAAAAAAAAACAAAACCCAGCAAAGACGTGGAATAACAACAGGAAGTTCTGAAGCGAAAAATGAAAGAACAAACATACATATTTAATTAAACTTGAAGAATCTGAGGCAACTCTGCTCTTTTGTGAGAAGTTCTGTACCATATTAATAAGGCAAACCTAACAAATGTTGCAGATATGCAGCGGTAGATTTCTTCAAACATTTAACATTTTCAGAGGAAACAGGAGTCTTTCTGGGGATTTTTGTTTGTAACTGACTTCACACTTTTTTCCCTCCGTCTCTCTTCCACTGCTTTGAAGCAATGACAGCATGCCTTTATCTTTTTCCTTGTAGAAACATACTTTATATCTTTAGGGAGTTTGACAGCCCTGTGGAGCTGCTATTTTTCAGTCAGGCAGTGTGCAGACCAGCTGACAGACAGTGATAGGCGACTGAAGAGAGGGCAGCAGTTGTTCATCAGAGGAAATTACGCTCATCAGTGCGGTAGGACATTCCATTTTTGAGTGATACCGCAGCAGCAATTAAAATGTAGCTGGAGTAAAGTATAAAGAAGACTAAAGGCTACATACTGTAATGGCACAGTGGGTGACGGCGTTTTATTATGCACTGTGATTCATGTTTCTTTGCAAACTACAAAAAGTCAGGACAACAAGGTTTTATAGTTAGTTGTTAGCAGATACATGAATACAGTAAAAGAGGAGAGAAGACATGAATAGACACCCAAAAGTGAAAAAAAATTGTGCTGATACTTTTTTTTAGGAATGTGCACTGCTTGGGATTAACGACAAAGAATGAAAAGACTAACTGAAACAACTTTAGGATAAAGGAGATGAAAAAAACCCCCACAGTGCTCACTTCGGTAGAGCCAAAAATACCTTTAAATCTATGCACATACGCTCAGACAGACACACTCTCTCAAATGCTTCATCTTCCTGCTATTGACCTACAAACACCAAACAGACGTGGATAAATGGGGAATGCACAGACACATTCATACACAGACTAGAGCTGTGGTTCTGGAGTACACACAGATATTCACAGACATTTACAACTAATCTTGCGTGCGCCTTCTGATTAGTCTAAAAACAAACACGGCAGTCACACACTTGTTGCCAAGCAACAGCAATGCTCGCTTGATCAGTCGACGAGAGGAGAGGAAGAATAGTGGAAGAGGAGAGGAGAGGAGAGGAGAGGAGAGGAGAGGAGAGGAGAGGAGAGGAGAGGAGAGGAGAGGAGAGGAGAGGAGAGGAGAGGAGACAATAGAAAAGAATAAGAAACAAGATCAAGCAATAAAATGAAATTAGAGAAAGGAAATGAAATAAATATAAAGCAATAAGAGTGGAAAAAAGAGGCAAGAGGAGGAGAATACAGCATGTCAGGACATGTCAATCACCAGACCAAGATCTACGACACATAAACACACACACAAACACACACATAAACATGCACACACACACACTGGGTCATCCAGACTTCAGAAAGCATCAGTGGAGAATGTGTGGATTTTGGCTGAAAGCATTTCCCAATGTCCCAGCACATCCTCACTGAAGACCCTGTTAGACATAGTTACTGCGTTAACTTGTTTTGGCATATGCTAAGATAATTTTGAGGAAGAAATCAGCAGGGGTTTAGGGGAATTTTGAGAAACATCAGCAGAAATACCACCAGAGTTAGTGAAAGATGGTTATGTTGAATAAAGTGCACACCACATTCAGTACAGTGTGGCCCAATTCCAATTCACCCTTTGGCCCTTCCCCTATATCCCGATCCTCAATGAGTCAGAGGGGAAGGGCTAAGGGGGAGGGCTGTTTGTCCCTTGAAACTGAGGTTTTTCAGGACCGGAGGGGTTTGAGAAATTTCCCATAATCCTGTTCGAATCATCGACAAGATGGAGATAAACACAGCAAAAAAGTGCAGCAGTGTGATGAAAGAAACATAAATGTACGTATTTTCTTCACAAACAACTTAATTATTTGAGCAACCGTTTAATGCTGTTTCAATGTGTTATAGGCTGCGGTTTGCGGTTGATAGCTGCAAAAAGATGACCAAAGCCCATGCAACAGAGACTTTTACAGCTGCTGACGGCATGGTGAATTGTTTCAGAAACAAAGTTGTTGCATCTGTTTATAGCGGCATTGATGACTGCTGATGAAGTCACAGGCCTGGAAGAGCTGTCTGTTTCAACCCCTAGTGCCAGGGCCAAGGGGTAGGGGTAAGGGTGAACTGTGATTGGGCCTAAGACTCGTCAGCTTAAAGTTCCCATGAAACAGCCAGCAGAGTGTGTGGAGTCAAAAACCAGTATTTTAATAAAAGTATTCATTTTATAATCAAAATATTCATTTTATATTCAAAAATATTCATTTTATAATCAAAAGTATTCATTTGCATGCCAAAAGTTGAATTTCAGTATAATGTGACGGTTGTAACAGAATAGTTGACTTTTTTCCTGGGAGACCCACAAAAGAACGAAAACGTGTAGCCATCGAAGGAACACGTGAATTTATGCAAAGTTACAAAACGGGGCAGGCAGAAAGAACACGTGAGCTCATGGAAAGTTTTGGAAAATGTGGTGTACAAAAGAAGTACACGTGAGTAGAAATTTTTGAACATTCTGGGAAGTACCTTACATTTTCTGGGAAAAAGTTACATATTTATTAGGGATGCTCTGATACCGATACAAGTATCGGGCATTGGCTCTGATACTCAGTGTGTGTACTCGTACTCATAAAAGATATCTGATACAAATGCACCGATACCACTTATGGCCGTGTGACATTCACAGTTCAGTGCAGCAGGTACGCAGCAGTGGAATAATGTGTGGGGAGTGTGAAGAGTGTGGAGATTTTTTAAAATAAATGACGGTGATAAAAGTAACGCTGACTGTAAGTAATGTTAAAGACACAGACGGACCATTCTGTCCGTCCTCTGCATACATTCCATCCATTTTCCAGGTGCTGGTGGATGCGTACCCAGACAGAGTCAGACACCGGGGGTATGGAGCGGTGCGGACCGCTGCCAGCGGAAGTGAAAACGAAACTTTTCACTCATTTCTCTACCTGCTGAAGCTTCGCTTTTAAACCTTACTACCGAAAATGCTGCAATATTAGTATCACATTAGTGTTGCCTCTGTCGTCTCCATGTTTGCTGTTACTGACTTTCTTCTTCTCAAAAAAACTTTACTCTTCTTTGTGGTATTTGTCCAGTATGGTTAATTCAGAACAGCGCCCCCTGGTGTATTAATTGAGAAACGCTCATTCCAACACATTAAATGTCAGTAGCAGCACTTTGTTCCAGTCAGACTAATGACAACGACAATAAAGCACATTTACAAAAGGAACTAAGATCTGGAATGGGATTATTAAGTACTCGTATCAGTACTCGGTATCGGCAAGTACTCAAATGTAAGTACTCGTACTCGGTCTGGAAAAAAGTGGTATCGGTGCATCCCTAATATTTATATATGGCAATCAAATACTGGGACCAATCCTGACAGACACCAAAAAGACCTTAGCCTTTTGGAGACAAGCTAAAAAGGGGTGTTTCCGACGTGACTAGATTAATGTTCAAAATATGATAAAAAATGGGTATGGTCTGTAGCTAAACCCAACCTACTTTTGATGATATAAAAGTGGTCTCCCAGAGCGAAAAGTCAGTTGTTTCTGCAGATGTCAACTCAGTGTTTATTTTGTGTATGAATAAACACTTTATGCGGCTCGCATTCTGCTCAATCTCTGAGTTTGTCTTTGGCTCTGTGTGACTGTTACTCGACGAAGCTCCACTACATAGATGGGAGTACAGACACATAAATACAACTGGGGAAGACTGTCAAAGAGACCCGACATGTCTCCCACTTAAGGTCGTAAATTTTACACGACAAGGGCTATTTGCTTTTGCAAATATAAGAATTCCCTGTGACAATATCAATCCTCTATCAGCTCAGACTGGTTGATTCACCTGTGGAGCAACAAACATTACGATCCAGCAACGATCTGTAAATGATACTTGGCTCACATGCAGCATAGATCGACTACTAATAACATGCAGGTATGAGAAAACAATGATTTTCCAGGATAAGTGCAAAACTACTTTTTATGTCCCATTTAGGTCAGACACTGGTATATAAGCAACATATAAAGCAGGGTAAGTCCTATAAAAGCATGTAAGCATCAAATTTGATTTCATAGGACCTTTAAACCCTTAGTTAAAAGGTTATTCCTTCAATTACAGTGAGCATTGTACCCACCCAGAGGTGATGGTTTCACAGAAGACAGCTTCGAAAAGAAAGGTCAGAAGTGATGCAGCAGAGCCAGTTGTCCTGACATTTTGACACACAGCATCAGTATCACTGGATCCTACAATTCCCATAATGCACCTTAATAGCATCTTTCACTGTGTGACAGCTAAATGTGAGACAAGGCTTGTTGGAGATGAACTGCACCCTGCCTGGAAAGAGGACAGAGCAAGTTAACTGTCAACTTGGACAGTTTACTACAAGGACTTTACAGACCACATTCAGAGACAAACTACAGCTGCAGATGTTGCATTTGTTAAACAATATCCACTGACTTTTAGAAAGATTTTATACTTTACACTGAAGCTTATTTTGAAATTTTAAGTACCATTGTTTTTATTTTCACACAACATTAACAATGTTTGAAAACTCATGCACATTTCTTACACTGCAGAGAAATTTAGAATCAATCCACAATGAAAAAGCAGCAACGGTTATAAATAGTTTTTTTTTTTTTGGTTTACACATGAACATAGTTTCTTACTTCTTACAAGAAGCTATACCAGTGATTTTCAACCTTGGGTCGGGACCCCTGAAATTTCTTGTAATTGATAAAAATAAAATTCAGAAACTTACTAATAACAAATATATGGTGAGTTGAGAGAGACAATCACAATACATAGAAGACATGACAAACTGTGAAGCTGAAACTGAAGCATTGTGGTTCTGTTTATCTGTCAAATGTTTATTGTGGCCGGTTTCAGATGCTGCAGCTCTGTCATAATTCATAGTTTTAGTTCTTGTTTGTTCAGTATTATTTGTCAGCCTTGGTAATCCAAACTGGACTGACTGTACATATCCTGACCAAGGAAAATAAAATTCTCACTTTGTGCAGTAATCTACACCAGGCTTTTCTGCCTCCGTCCATGATAATATACATTACATAGACTAAATGTCATCTAAAATTAATGTTTATTTGCAACATAGTATAGCAAACTATTATATGATCAAAAACAAATTAATGTCTCTGTTTTGAATGTCTGGGGTCGCCAGATATTTGTGATGTTAAAATGGGGTAACAAGCCTAAAAAGGTTGGGAACCACTGAGCTATACACACATTTCTGACTTTTTTAGGCTGATTTGTATTTAAATGTCTTAACCTATGCCAAAGGTTGGTTATTTCTGGAAGTTTGATGTAAAGTTGGAACCTGAAGCTGGAACTTTTCAAATAAAGTCTTTCTCCTTTTCCAGCTGTAAGCAGTTTCCATCAGCATTCATTTTGGGAATAAACCCTGACAGCAGCATTCATACTAATCACATCTAAAAAAAATCTGTATAAATTAAGACTTTCTGCAATATGTGACATTTCTGGTCGAAACTCTCAGCCGAAAAAACTATTTCCCATGATGCATTTAACTCTTCCACTGTCATTCTCTGGAGTGCAACCCCAGAATGTGCAGCCGCCTCAGTCTCATAGGTTTAAGGCTGACGCTATCCTTGTGACATCAGAGTACGCTGAAATAAAGTTAGACAAACCAGCATGTATCAAGCACTGATCACCAGATGTCTGAGATTTGTGTGCAGTAGGGGTGGAACGGTACAGAAAAATTTCGGTTCGGTACATTTTTTCGGTACAAGGGTCTTCGGTTTGATACATTTTGAATAGGGATGCAAATTATCGATTAATCTATTAATCATTAGTTGCTTGACCTTATCAATCGATTAATGATTAATTGATAAGCGGCGATTTTCCTGAGAACCTGAATTTCTCTTTCGATAGGGTCTATAAGAATAAAAGCTAAATATTGTTTATATACAGGGTGGGGAAGCAAAATTTACAATATTTTGAGGCAGGGATTGAAAGACAGTGTATGACCAATTAGTTTATTGAAAGTCATGAGAATTTATTTGCCACAAGAAAATTTACATAACAGAAAATGTTTTTAATCTATGTGTCCTCCTTCTTTCTCAATAACTGCCTTCACACGCTTCCTGAAACTTGCGCAAGTGTTCCTCAAATATTCGGGTGACAACTTCTCCCATTCTTCTTTAATAGTATCTTTAAGAAAGTCGACATTGCTGTGTGATGTTCTATTGGTAGCATGTTCTAAAACGCCCCAAATAGCAGAATCCAGAGGGTTTAGATCTGGGCTAGAAGGCGGCCATAAACATGATTCCCAAAAATTGCAAAAGTTGGATTTGTTGCTGTTGTCAACAAGTGTTTTGGTGTTCTTGTGTAAGATTTTAACTTCAAATCATATTTTACTGCATTTCTAACGGTCTTGTTGTCTACCTCAAGTTCAATTGCCATTTTTCTCATGGATTTGGTTGGATCCTTTAGGATTTTGGATTTGAGAGCTTTAATAAAAGCTTTGGTACGTTTTTTGTTGCTTCCTCTACTTCCAGACTTTCTCATAATAGTTTTGCTCATAGTCATTCTCTTCTTTACATTATAAACAGTCTTTATGGACACTCCAACTAGTTTTGAAATCTCCTTTGGTGTGACGAGTGCATTCAGCAAAATCACACACTCTTTGACGTTTGCTTTCCTGATTACTCATATGGGCAAAAGTTTCTGAAAAGGTATGGATAATAGTGTGTTTGTGGGTTTGTAGATCCGATTTGTAAGTTGTGTTAATAAGTTGACACCTAATATTGTAGACATTCTTATTTTAATTACACATTCCAAACTTCAAAATTTCAACAATATTATGTTTGTGTAACATTGTGTGTAATGCACATGTACAAGTGATAAGTTGAGGCATAATATTGTTAAAATTTAGCTTATTTTTTTAAGATTTTTTTTTTTCTGGTTATTCACATCTTTTTGGTGAAAAGATAGTTTGTAAATGTAAATATCTTCATAATTCAATTTTTTTTATTGCACTAAAATGAGGAGAAAAACTGGGAGTTGTCATTATTTATAGGTTTTTATGCTATTATTTTAATGGTTTGGCCCACTTGAGATCAAATTGAGCTGAATGTGGCCCCTGAACTAAAATGAGTTTGACACCCCTGTTATAAACCATCAAAATATGGCCCATTATAAGGTAAATTTTGAATATTTAAAAAAAAAAAAAAAAAAAATCATCAAAACAGAAAATCTAAATTTCTGAAAACTGGTAACAAACTTTGTAGACATTGTCCACTTTTTCTATTTTCCTTTTTTGTTATATTGAGAATTTCTTTCCTGCTATTTTTATTATACTTAAATGGAGCAAAAGTAACACCCAATAATTTCCCCCTGGGGTTAATAAAGTATTCTGATTCTGATTATTCAACATGGAACCACCTCTGCCTCCTTTTGAGCTTGAAAACAACCCCGAGTGTAGAGCTTGTCATTTTCCCAAATTGCATAATCTGAGTTTGATTTCCGTGTCATTGGCCAGAGTCAAATGTCATCACTCATCCTCTGTTCAAGCTAGTATGAAAAAAACAGGCTAAAATTCCACTCAAAATTCACAGAAAGTCCAATGAATTCATAAACATCTGCTGTCTGCCGTGACCCATGGGTTTCATTTACATGAGGCCGGTTTTCAGTGCCAGCGCATATATTTATTCACGTGAGGTCGAATACATTTGAATGCAGTATCAGAAATGCACAGAGTCATGTTGGAACAGGCTGAGGAAATATTTGTACTTTAAATATTATCTCTAAAATAATATTAAAATATGCTGATATCAATAACATTTGCATAAACGAAATGACTGGAAACATACATGGAAAAAATGAACTCTCAAGTCATATTAATAGTCATAACTATCTGCACTGGATGTTTTTAGTGGATTTCTACTTGTTTTGTTGTATCACAGAACAGATTATACATGACATAAAAAATAATCCCTGGCTCACGTCATAGTAAACATTACGCCTAACTCTTTTTGTGTTCACACGCATAATTGTGCAAACATACGAATCCTGACAGTTTGACAGCACCAGTAGGAGGATGTAAACACTGTAGGCACTGTGTGTGTGTGTGGGTGTTCTGCTGGATCAGTGGTCTGAGTCACATGCCTTGGAAACGTGACGCACTTGGTTAGAATCTAGCTCGCTGTCTTCCAACAAATCCTTTTTATTTATTTGGCTGTGATCTGGGCAGCAGTGACAGAAATGACAAAACAGAGGAGGACAAATCTCTTGATGTCCGAGTCACTCCTCAGATTAAACGAAAACAAAATGGCTTTTCCATCAGTCAAAGATAAGTTGTACTTAAACTAAAAACACTTGGCAAATTAGGATTCTATGATATCAGTACCTCATATTATGCTGTTTAATTTACTTTGATTTGTTACAAAAAGGAAATGGGTGCTTCTATGAAACTGGTCTCTAAAAACAGGACAGAGGGGCTAAAAATTCAAACTAGAAGTTTGTAAGCAATTTGGTTCTATTTTTAAAAATAAATATTAACTGAGAAAAAAGAGAAACGATTTTTCAGATAAAACACATTTTTATATTATTTTTATACAAAAATCTGCATGTAACACGGTAAAAAGGACACAAAAAATTACATGCTATTATTTTTTCGAATATCTTTTTATTCTCTCACAGGTACATTTTGGAAATCAAACTAATTATGCAAGGCAGAGTGTTTCACAAAAATGTTGCAAAATCACAATTTATTTGTGTTTAAATGGGCAGGTTCCGCAGGCAAGGCGAGTGGACACAATGGGTTACACACGAAACGTGATGCACTTGGTTAGAATCTAGCTCGCTGTCTTCCAACAAATCCTTTTTATTTATTTGGCTGTGATCTGGGCAGCAGTGACAGAAATGACAAAACAGAGGAGGACAAATCTTTTGATGTCCGACTCACTCAGATTAAACGAAAACAAAATGGCTTTTCCATCAGTCAAAGATAAGTTGTACTTAAACTAAAAACACTTGGCAAATTAGGATTCTACGATATCAGTACCTCATATTATGCTGTTTAATTTACTTTGATTTGTTACAAAAAGGAAATGGGTGCTTCTATGAAACTGGTCTCTAAAAACAGGAAAGAGGGGCTAAAAATTCAAACTAGAAGTTTGGAAGCAATTTGGTTCTATTTTTAAAAATAAATATTAACTGAGGAAAAAAGAGAAATGATTTTTCAGATAAAACACATTTTTATATTATTTTTATACAAAAATCTGCATGTAACACGTTAAAAAGGACACAAAAAATTACATGCTATTATTTTTTCGAATATCTTTTTATTCTCTCACAGGTACATTTTGGAAATCAAACTAATTATGCAAGGCAGAGTGTTTCACAAAAATATTGCAAAATCATTCACAATTTATGTGTGTTTAAATGGGCAGGTTCCGCATGTAATGCCAGTGGACACGATGGGTTGCACATGAAACCCGGAATGAGACTGACATTCATGAAAAACCAGCATGTCTGGATTAGAAAAAACACTAGGATCATCCCATTTAACACGGTGTCTTTATTTATAGCAGTATATAAGACCATTTCATGCACCGTCGCCCCCGTTCATTGTCCTTCATTATCCCACGTTATGATTTGTTCAATATAATTTTAGGGATTGTTGCAGGTTTAACTGAAAAGTTGCAGATAGGTTTTAAATAAAATGAGTAAAATAGTCTAAAATGCACATATGTTTTACTTGTGAAGAAAAACTATTAATAATGAGCACTGCATTGCGCCAAAAAAAAAAAAAGAAGAACACACCACACACATTATATCTAAATATATATGTATATCGGTACTGTTTTTTTCTTTTCTTCTATCATTACGAATTTAGTTTTTTTCATTCAACATTACAGTTTCCTTCTTTTTTCTTTTATTTCTACATTTTTCATTTTCTGTTATTTTTCTTTCCCCTTTTTCAACTTGTGTATTTATTTAATGTTATTGGTACCTAATTATCACGTGACATGACCAGTGTGTCATGATGTAATGCGTACATGTCTCTTTTGTGGTTTCCTGCCCTGATGAAGACTCCTCAGAGTCACAGTGCGTTGGCGTATCTACTGCTTTATGAAGGATTTTTATTTTTATACTCGGTGTCTCTGACTTTTTTTCAGACTGCCTATTTCCAAAAGTACATTTTTTTCAGAACCAACCTTAACCAGTTGTGACAGTTCTTCCTTCCTTTGTTATTTTTAGGTTTTGTTATGTTATATATATATATATATATATATATATATGTATAAATATACTGGGAGCAAGGATTACGCTGTTGGGGGCTGACAGCAAGGGTATATCCACGAAAACCCCTCATTCCTCTGCGATATATAAATCTATCCACGATAATTGTTAGGAAATTCATATGAACTCAATTTGATCAACATCAACCTGATAGTAGCAGAACAATGGTAATGATGAAAATAATAATAATAATAATAATAATAATAATAATAATAATAATAATAATAATAATAATAATAATAAAATTAAAATTCAATGAAAATAAACCAAAATAAAAATAAAAATAAAATAGGGATGTAACGATATGAAAATTTCATATCACGGTTATTGTGACCAAAATTATCTTGGTTATTATTATTATCGTGGTGTTGTTGAAATTGTGCTCAAAATGTTCAAAAAGTGCTAATACACACACTGAAATAATTTCACCAAGTTGTATTTTGAAAATAAATAAATAAATAAATAAAAAAATAAATAAAATCATAGGCACAATGTACTCTGTCTTGGCTGAAACATTCAACATTCATTCAAACGTTCATTCTGTTTTGTCCGTTTTTCAGTACTTTTGATATTGCCTTTATATACTATATACAGAAATGTTTACTATACCCATGTTTGGTATCTTTTTTTTCAGCACAACTTCATCTAAGATGACAAAGATCACAAAGATGCTTAATGAACCTTTTCAAAGACTTTAAAAGTGAATATTGGTTCCAAATATTAGGTATAGAAAATTTTTTGCTAATTTGATTTTGAAAAATTTGATCTTCTCACAAAATTGATTACATTTTTGTGACTTTATCAGTTGATTTTTTATATAGTTCTCACCCAAAATAGGTTTTAAGAGAAAAAAAAAATCATTTTCTAACAGGATTCCTGTTAGGTACAATGGTGTATTCACCGCAGATGTAGCAGAATACGTCAGGCTTATTTTTGCAAGATCTTCTAGTCGAAGCATTCACCTGTAATATTAAAAAAAAAAAAAAAACATTAATCATAAATTGGCAAAAGTAAAATCTTCAGAACTCGTTTATTGCAAGAAATATGAAAGAATTTTGTATCATATGATGTGAAAATGCCCATAAATGTAAGCAAAAATGTTAAAAAGCCAATATGTAGCATAGTTCAGAGAGTTGACCTGATTGAGCAAAATTAATGTGATTTTTGGATTCAGCACACCAAAATTATCCTAAATCAGCTCAAAAAACTTAAACAGTAAATTTGTTGTTGACCAGTGTTAACAAGGGAGGAGAAATCCAACCAAATCTGTCCCATTATCGCATTCACACAAAGGATAAAACCCTTAAACTCCAAACTTGATTTTGGTGATATAATTATGCCCTTCTTTAGAGTCATTTCATATATAATACATTCATTTAATACGTACTCTATAATTCTGTAGATATGAAATTAGTAATTTCCAGGATGTATTTGTTTTTTATCTTCATACCACACTTTCACATTCACTAGATATGTTTAGTTGCATGTCACAAGCTGAGTTACCAAAGTGTTATTATTTCAATGACGCGGTAGGGTTTAAAGGCCACTGTCTGTCACATTATGCAGCGTCTGAACTGGCTCACAGCTCTGAACCCCCCCTCAGCCTCACATCTAACCTCATTTCATTTCTGTATCCCTTAAGGGCAGACGGAAGCTACAGGATTTTCACCAGATGCAGCTGCAGGTGAACTTTCTCAGATGTGACTGTAGGCAGAAATGTAGAAAACGGTTTGTCAAAAGTTTTGTGTGAGCCCCCCCCCCCCAGAATTCTGAAAAGTTGGTTCAGCTTTAATAGTGATGTGAATTGTATTTTACAGGCACATGTTTTGCAGGGTTAAGTGTGTCAAGTGCACTCCTGAATTCAAGCAAGTTCTTTTTCTATCTTAGGAATCAGACATAAGCGGATATAAACACATATACACACACAAACACACACCTGTTAGAGTTGGTCATAGGACAAATAAATGCCAAAGGGCAATAGAAAATAACAGGAGTGTGTTGGCTAGAGGCAAAAAAAAACTAAAAATCAATTGCCTCTTTACTCCAACTGCCAGAGGAGGACTTAGAGAGGAGATGTCAACTTCATTTTCTTTTAGGGCCACATTCAGCCTAATAAGATCTCCAGTGAGCCAAACCAGTCAAATAATAATATAATTAGCAATGCACCGATTCCGATACCAGTATCGGGTATCGGCTCCGATACTCAGTGTGTGTACTCGTATTCGTGCTTGTAAAAGTAATCCAATACAAAAGCACTGATACCACTTACGGCCGTGTGACATTCACAGTTCAGTGCAGCAGGTATAGGTGGAATAATGTGTGTGGAGTGTGAAGAGTGTGGAGATTTTTCAAAATAAATGACGGTGATAAAAGTAACGCTGACTGCAAATAACGTTAAAGAAACAGTCAGATACAGACGCAGCGTTCTGTCCGTCCTCTGCATACATTCCATCCGTTTTCCAGTAGCTGGCGGATGCGTACCCAGACGGAGAGGGGTACGGAGCGGTGCAGACCGCCGCCAGCAGAAGTGAAAACGAAACTTAACACTCATTTCTCTTTTCTCTACCTGCTGAAGCTAAGCTCTTAAACCTTACCAGCGAAAACGCTGCAATATTAGTATCACATTAATGTTACCTCTGCCATCTCCATGTTTGTTTGTTGTTTGACTTTCTTCTTCTTCTCAAAAAATTTTACTCCTCTTCGTGGTATTTGTCCAGTATGGTTAATTCAGAGCAGCGCCCCCTGGTGGATTAATTAAGAAACGCTCATTCCAACACATTAAATGTCAGTAGCAGCACTTTGTTCCAGTCAGACTAATGACTACGACAATAAAGCACATTTACAAAAGGAACTAAGAACTGGAATGGGATTATTAAGTACTCGTATCGGTACTCAGTATCGGCAAGTACTCAAATGTAAGTACTCGTACTCGGTCTGGGAAAAAGTGGTATCGGTGCATCCCTAATATTTATATATGGTAATCAAATACTGGGACCAATCCTGACAGACACCAAAAAGACCTTAGCCTATCGGAGACAAGCTAAAAAGGGGTGTTTCCGACGTGACTAGATTAATGTTCAAAATATGATAAAAAATGGGTATGGTTTGTAACTAAACGCAACCTACTTTTGACAATATAAAAGTGGTCTCCCAGAGCGAAAAGTCAGTTGTTTCTGCAGATGTCAACTCAGTGTTTATTTTGTGTATGAATAAACTGGTGGATTAATTGAGAAACGCTCATTCCAACACATTAAATATCAGCAGCAGCACTTTGTTCCAGTCAGACTAATGACAACGACAATAAAGCACATTTACAAAAGGAACTAAGAACTGGAATGGGATTATTAAGTACTCAAGTACTCAAAAGTAAGTATTCATACTCGTACTCGGTCTGGAAAAAAGTGGTATCCTTGCATCCCTAAATATAATAGCAGATAAATAATGACAACTCCAAATTTTTACCAACACCCCCTGAAGGGGAGGCGAGGGATATTGTTTTTGGTTCAGTTTGTTTGTCTCTTTGTTTGTTTGTTAATACCCTAGCAGCAAAACTATTGGTTGAATTCACACCAAATTGGGTTTATAGATTGCCAGTGGCCCAAAATAGATCTCATTATATTTTGGGAACAGTAGGTCAAAGTTCAAATTTTTTAATGAATTTTTTAAATCTTTTTTTTTCCCCCATTCACTTATAATGGGTGAAATTTCAAATGTCTGTAGCAGCAAAACTATTGGTTGAATTCACACCAAATTTGATTTATAGATTGCCAGTGACCCAGAATAGATGTCAATACATTTAAAGTAGGTCAAAGTTTAAATGTTTTATTAAATCTTTTGTTTTGTTTTTTTTTTTCCATTTACTTATAATGAGTGAAATTTGAAATGTCTGTAGTAGCAAAACTATTGGTGGAATTCATACCAAATTTGATTTATAGATTGCCAGTGACCCACTATAGATGTGGTTACATTTTGGGAAAAGTAGGTTAAAGTTGTCATATTTTATGAATTTTTAAAATATTTTTTCGTCTCCCATTTACTTATAATGGGAGAAATTTTAAATATTTCAATTTTGTTTCAATTTACTTCAAACTTGGCACATCTATAGAGGCAATTGATATGCTGACATCACCACATGCATAGACATGATAACATCAGCTAGATCGATGCCAAAATAAGCTACAATACATGCAAGGGGCGGGGTTTGTTGTGCCTGACACCACTTGTTCTGTTTTTTTAATACAAAAAACCCCCATTAATTTATGAAAATATTTACATTTACAAACCATCCAAGCAAAACAGATGTGAATAACCTGAAAAAGCTGAAACTGTGCAATTTTAACAGTATTATGCCTCAAGTTATCATTTATATGTTTAAGAATTGGATCTACAAAGACATAAAACATTTAGTAACAAGCAGAATATTGTTAAAATTGCACTTAATTTTCTGTAAGTGCTAGTTCTTGTTCTAGTTATTCACATTTTATAGTTAAAGGATAGTTTGTTAATGTAAATATTTTAATAATTTTATGTTTTTTGCAGTAAAACAAAGAAAAAATGTTGAGTTGTCATCATTTATAGACATAATGGAATATTATTTTTTAGTATTAAACCAAGAGGGCAAACCACCTTTTTTTTTTCTCGACTGGAAAAAGGTGGTTTGCCCTCTCCAGGTCGGTGGGGAGTCTTTGCCCCAAGTGGAGGAGTTTAAGTATCTTGGGGTCTTGTTCACGAGTGAGGGAAGGATGGAGCGTGAGATTGACAGATGGATCGGTGCAGCATCTGCAGTGATGCGGTCGCTGTACCAGTCTGTCGTGGTGAAGAAGGAGCTGACCTGAGAGGCAACGCTCTCGATTTACCGGTCAATCTACGTTCCTACCCTCACCTATGGTCATGAGCTTTGGGTCATGACTGTAAGGACAAGATCCCGGATAGAAGCAGTCGAAATGAGTTTCCTCCGCAGGGTGGCTGGGCGCACCCGTAGGGATAGGGTGAGGAGCTCAGTCACCAGAGAGGAGCTCGGAGTAGAGCTGCTGCTCCTCCACATCGAGAGGGGCCGAGGTGGCTCAGGCATCTGTTTCAGATGCCTGCTGGATGCCTCCCTGGGGAGGTGTTCCGGGCATGTCCCACTGAGAGGAGATCTCGGGGAAGACCCAGGACACGTTGGAGAGACTATGTCTCTCGGCTGGCCTGGGAACGCCTCGGGGTCCCCCCAGAAGAGCTGGAGGAGGTGTCTGGGGAGAGGGAAGTCTGGGCATCCCTGCTTAGACTGTTACCCCCGCGACCCAGTCCCAGAAGAAGCGGAAGATAATGGATGGATTGAAGTATTAAACCAAGAGCAACATTTGGAGTCATTATTCATAGGTTGTTATGCTGTTATTTAATTTGAGATCACATTGGTCTGTATGTGGAACCTAAACTAAAACAACTTCAACATCCTTGACTATTAATATCTTCAGTGTAATTCAGTGTAATTTTTGCACTTTGCAAATTCAGCCTGTTTGACTCCACTAATTTAGAGAATCAGAAACAGTAGAGCAGAGAAGTCCAATGAATGAATGAATGACATCAATATAAGACTGAAATGAACAAGACTGAAAGTACTGTCAAGTTTAAATAAACAATACAACCTCTGTTTAATTAATTCCACAGGACTGACTGGTATTGCAGCTTCTCCGCTACATCACCATCCTTCCAGTACAAGGAGAAAGGACGACAGTACTTCAATACAAAAAATAATGGGTGGTATGAAACACGGGGTGCCCTTTTTTAATAATACATTTTTATAGACTTTCCAGTTCAAGCTGCAGTTGTTTAGAAGCAAACAGCACCTCAGTGTATTACTTTTGCTCCACTCAGCAAACATGAAAACACAAGCGTTGGAGCTGTTCATGTTCAGCTTTTCTCTAATGAGCGTTTTTTTCTTTAATGAGTGTGACAGAATCCACTTAGGAAAGTGTTGTGAATGCAAGGCTCTCTGCACAACTTTGCCGCTTAGACTTGTTTCTGGACTGAAATCCAAGTTCCACCTCGCTGCTCATTACTGCACAGTGGTGAAAAAACACTACTCTTTGGCAAAAAATAAATATTGATTTTTTTTTTTTTTTTTTCCAAACACACCTGAGATGCTGAACATATAATATTAAAGAGGTGTTGATAAAAAAAAAAAAAAAAAAACCTTGGCTATGATATTAGTACTACACTTTCAGTTTTACAATGTATGTATGTATATAAATGCAACACTGGATTATCTAATTGTATGGTATGATTGTTTTAAATTATGTATATTTTATATATATTATATTTTTATGTACAGTATGATCATTTTAAATGATGTGTATTTTATATACAGAGTGGGGAAGCAAAATTTACAATGAACATTTAGTTGTTTTTTCTCAGCAGGCACTACGTCAATTGTTTTGAAACCAAACATATATTGATGTCATAATCATACCTAACACTATTATCCATACCTTTTCAGAAACTTTTGCCCATATGAGTAATCAGGAAAGCAAACGTCAAAGAGTGTGTGATTTGCTGAATGCACTCGTCACACCAAAGGAGATTTCAAAAATAGTTGGAGTGTCCATAAAGGCTGTTTATAATGGAAAGAAGAGAATGACTATGAGCAAAACTATTACCAGAAAGTCTGGAAGATACTATTAAAGAAGAATGGGAGAAGTTGTCACCCGAATATTTGAGGAACACTTGCGCAAGTTTCAGGAAGCGTGTGAAGGCAGTTATTGAGAAAGGAGGAGGACACATAGAATAAAAACATTTTCTATTATGTACATTTTCTTGTGGCAAATAAATTCTCATGACTTTCAATAAACTAATTGGTCATACACTGTCTTTCAATCCCTGCCTCAAAATATTGTAAATTTTGCTTCCCCACCCTGTATGTGGTATGTTCGTCTTAAATGATGTATATTTTATACTTGTACTGCAATGTTGTGGAGGAGCCCAACTAGGGACTGGGGTTGAGAAATAGTACTAGCTATAAAATCTATATGCATCACATCAGCTGCAAACTTGTAACTATGTTTGACTGCATTGTCCCTGTCAAATAAATAAATAAATAAATAAATAAATAAATAAATAAGGTTGCAGATGCTGGACAAGAGAAAGCCAGAAAAAGAAAACTGCAGAAGATTTGGTTTTATATTTTATGAAATTCTACAGAAAATGAAATATTATGTTAAGGTACGTTATGATAAACTAGTGTCACATTATATTACATCATAAGCTGTTATGTTAGTGTCATGTTATACCATTTCATTCTACACTATGCTGCGGTATGCTATGCTGACTTATGCTACGTTAGTATCATGTTATGCTACACTTCATTACGTTTCACTACATTACCTAATGCTACGCTATGCTATGTTAGTGCTATTGTATGCTGGTCATGTCATGTCAAATTACGTTATATTATGTGATTTTTGTGTGATGTAGCCTCTGTCTGAAACAGCGGCTTCCCCATCTGAAAACTCCTACTCTAACGTGATTGGACAGCTTCCAGGAATTCAGAGTGTCTGTGAGACATGCTGTGAGCGTTCCCATTCTACTATCGACCCCGACATCATGACATAATATATACAGCATGACAGAACCCAACAAAAGCATAATAAATCCACATTCATTGTTAATGTTTTTGGGTTCATCACAGCCAAGGAGCTTCCATTCCTCTCTGCTGCTTGTTATCATTTCTTTTGCGGTTACATAAACAAGGACATAAATAATGAAGATTTGCTAAAAGGAGGCCAGACTTTAGCCTTGGCTGCAACTTTTGGATAATTGCAATTTTAGGATTAACTATGAACTTTTGCAAATTTCCCTGAACTCTGAAATTATTTTTGAAATGCACAAATAAAACACAGTATCTGATTATAATAGCAGGAAAAACACAGATCAGCATTCACTGCAGTAAATGTTTATTATTGCCATTTCTGCAATACAGTATAATATATATTAAAAATGCACATCACAGAAATAGCCCCTTAGTCTGTCTCTGTTACTGAAAGGTCATATTGATTCTGTGGTTTATCAGGTAGGCACTCAACAGCATGCAGCCTAAGATGTAAACACAGGAAGCTACTGGAAATAATCTTTCTGCTTCTGTCTTGGTGCTTTTCTGAGCTTCGTTTTAACCCATAAAGACCCAAACATCCACCAGTTCCTCTTGATCTAATATGTTTAATACCTATTGACCCACTAATCCTATCAATACATATAAATAATTGGTGTAAAATGTAGTTTGTCATCTTTTAATGGTCATCAGATATGACCTATTTGGACGTTCAAAGGCTCCGTAGTTACCATGGAAACACTGTCATCTTCTATAACATTGATTCAGCAGTAAAACCCATGGAGTTTGATAAATGACAGTCTTTGTAGACACTAGTTTTTAGATTCAGTTATTGATATATTTGCTGAAAGAGTTACTTTTTCTTTTGATATAACCTCTGAATTTACTGAGTTTTCGTGAGCATATTAACCCTTTCATGCATGAATCAAGATTTTTTTTTCCTGAGTGCTTTTGTTTCTCTAGGCATTAAAAACACAAAGCGACTGAAATTTTTATTATGAACCTATTTTTTATGGAGTTGCAAAAATGTCTCCTCAGCTGGACACTGCATTTAATTCTGAAGCAAAGAAAGGTATTTACTGATATATTGAATGAAAACTATGAAATAAAAACATTTTAACGCAGTAAATCTGATGTCTTCTCACATTTTAATATACTCTAATACTAGCCATTACTCACTTTATGGAGATAATATACAAAAAAAACTTTTTCTTGAAAAAAAAAAAAAACTCTTAATTGCAGTCTACTAACAATAACACACAATTGATTTACACTCAAACATGTTAGTGCAGATCAGGTTTATCAGGAACAGCAAAGTTATAGTGACGGTATGAACTGCAGTGTGTGGGATGACGCATGAGTGTCCACTGTGTTGGCTGATATGGAACTAAAACAACAAAATCCATGAATATACAAGAGAACAGCTGGAGAATAGCGGTCCACTGTAGTGACCACTCTGCATGAAAGGGTTAATTAAAGAAAATTATCAGAAAATACATGATTTTCAGTGAAAAATGTAAAACACAGAGGATAATATTAAAATAAATGTAGATAAATCACTTAAGAAAGGTTAAATAGAGAGAAAAAATCATTTAGGAATTGCCACAAAATTAGCACAGGGTCTTTATGGGTTAATTTAATGTTTTATATCACTTTGGCCTCAATAAGCTGTATGTTTTTGTCCTTCAATGAATCCCTCTCTCCTCTCTCCCCTTCCTCTTTTGCCCTCTCCTCCCTTTTTCATGACTCTCCATGCCTCTGTGCCGACACACTCAGCCTCAGACAGCTTGCACACACCTGGGGAATGAACATTAAGGCCAGTATGTTTATTCAGCGGAGGCAGACTGTATGACGATTCCCTCTTCTTCATGAGTTCTGCTTAACACTCTCTAAATACATACCAAGAAGCACACATACACACAGTCATGATGGTAGATATGTAAGTACACAAACGCCTACGTACGTTCCAATACAGCCATTTGCATAATCTCAGGACTGCTTGTACATTTACCCAAATTAAGCACCAGTTTTATGACTCGTGTGAACAACAGTGTGAGCGACTATCGATCTCAGAGCCTCTGAAGCTTAATCGCAAGCGAACAGCTCCTACTCCGTAGACACTTCAGCAGCTTTACACACACTGAAAAGCTGGAAAGTGGCCTCTCCCAAAACAAGCAGCTAATTATTTATGTCACTTTGCCACTTCAGAGAAATGGGTTTGTTGCTGATGTGTTGTTTCAGAGGTTCATGATGTATTCATAAAACTTGCCACATATCCAACTCACACTATCACACTCACACTATTGAAGCACAGGCACAAAAAACACCCACACTTTGGAATAGCATGTAACCTCCAAGCCATCAGTTTGATCAATAAATGTCCCCCTGTGCCTTTTCCACCTGTACCCCACCAAAACATGACAATGACAAACTAGACCTAGCACTATATACAGACTGAAACACTCTGCAGAATACATCCCTTATGGATGTACATCAGTGACGATTTCTCATTGACTGCAAGGGAGGCCCGGCTTCCCCTAAAATTACGAAAATTAAATGGTTAAATATGTACTGTTGTGTTGACATTTCATTGACTACAAATGTGCTAGAACACGCTCATCTCAAGGACGAGTTCATTCAGAATCAGCTTTATCACAAACCAATGGACTCGATGTTGTTCACTTCTCATCCATTCCTGTTGCGCTGCTTTCTCATACGATCTCTGCTAAGCGCATTTACCCGTAGACGCTCAGCGTCCATGCACTTCAATGGGACTGAGTGGAACAGTTTTTTCATTGCCTCAAAACTGGACGGTAATTGGATAAATGCCACGATGTTGTCCCGCCCCAAGACGCCGGGCGTCTCTGGGGTGAATGGAGCTGTGGGCGGAGCTCGGGCGGGCTAGACGCCAGGATTCTACATGCTGATTGGAGGATCAGTCAAAAGGCTGAATCCTGTTTGATTGACAGCTATTTTCAGATCTACTCCTTCACTTGACAGAGTTCAGTTTAATACCGTCGCACATTCTGCTGTGAAATCCAGAGAGAAACCACAACAAAATTACTTGTTCATTTCTTGCACTGTAAATAAAACACACTCATTGTACTTCCTTGTTTCAATTTAACATAATTTCAACGTTTTCTTGTTACTTGGTACGATATGACCATTTTCTTAAAAAGGAACGGAGGGCCGAATTTATGTTTAAATAACTTGACTTTTTTTTTTTTTTTTGATGTAAACCGACAATAAGCTTCCCCTCTCTGAAAGACGAGCAGCCGCCACTGATGTACATTGTTTATGTATTTCTTATGTACAGACTGGCACGGTGAATGCACAGTCCATACTGCAGTAGGGCTGGGCAATATGGAAAAAAATCATATCACAATAATTTTTTCATGTCAGATGATATCGATATGTATCACGTTATAAATCAAATCACTATTTTTGTCCAGCTGAAATTTTCTGTTACTCATAAGTTAGTTGTGAAGACATCAGAAGGTTATTTTTGGTTTAAATATGATTTATTTTCTGTCAGAGGTTGAACATGACAGATGTGCTGAAGAACATTATACAACTGTTTCAGATAAATAAAACAGGTACATTTATTTAAAACTAAACAAAGTCTGACCAGCAGGCAAAAGGTTTCAAGTTTTAAAAGAGAACACACACAAAACAGACCATCTTCATGAAACAATACCAGGGGTATATACTTGGGGGTGCGTTCCGAAACTGCCATAACTGGCGTAAACCAAAAATGAAACTTAACATGTTTTGATCGTCCAACTCCTGGCTTCTATGTCGCACCCTTCTTTTTAATAACCTGGTCACCTGAACTTTTGGTCAAATTTACTCCCGAAGGAACACTCATTACCTCCCGCTGCAGTCCAAACATTAGCGTGTGTGCTGCGGCTGCTCTTACGCCTGTGCCGTGTGCATCAACCTAACTTGACGTGACTAGCGTGATTGGTTCGGCGTGGCGCTACTTAATTATGATTGGCTATTCTTATATCTGTCAAAATTGTATCGAGCATGTCTCATATTTCTATCCATTGAGTTAGCTCCAATATAGAAATGTCAAAATCTGTAGTGATTTGAATGTCCACTAGGGGCTGACTCCAACAGTGAGTCAATACTAATAGACCCCCATGGTAAAATTTACAGATTTACAAGTGAATTAAACATATTTGCAACCTGCTGCAAAAAAATGGTTAGGTCTCCATAGTTCATCACCACCTTTGTGATAACTACACATAAGGGGAATTCACCTGTTTGGATTATCTAAAACAAAAAGTTATCAAAAATTAATTGAGTTCCTGCTGTGATTGACAAGTGAATGTCATTAACGTCTTCCATATACTTTACTAGCGTTAGCTCACCTTCTGCTCTTGTTTGTAGATTAAAATATCATTATTTATAATTAGGGCTGTGTACTGGCAAGAATCTGGCAATACGATACAAATCACAAGACTAGGATCACGATACAATATATTACAATATATCGTGATACTGTTAAAAGGCTATTTTTTTGTTTCTTTTTGAAAAATGATTATTTCCTGGAAGAATTGAATTACACCAGAAATATGCACAAATACTAAACACATTTTTATTTGATCACAACAGGATCTAATGCCACATCACAAAATGTTCCTGTGTTAAAACTTAAATTATGTTTTACAGACATTGCACATTATTTTTGTGCAATCCCAACAAAGGAACTAACATCTGCCTCTCTCAGACAGTAAAATGTGCTTTTAGGATGCTTCAAATAACCATTATTTAATAAAACAGTGTTAAATAATAATAAATAAGATATAAACAATAAAGAAAAACAAAAAACAAAAATGAACCTCCATCATATCTGCATTTGAATAAATACCTAAAAACATCAACACAGTACTTTTTAAAATCAATACAGTACTGTGAAATGAAATATCACGATATATTGCAGAACCGATATTTTCTAACGCCCCTATTTATAATTATTTTTATTTCCTGAGAGGCAGTTCTACTGTAGTTGTGTTTAGGGAGTTACATCAACAAGACCATCAGAGGGTTTTGTCGTGAACATTACTGATATTTCATTGCAATAACCAGCCCAACATAGCTGCATTAGCTGATTTTAGCATTATTTCATATTAAATTTTACGTTGCGTCAACTAGCCTGCTGATTATCTCAGGTGGCCAATAATTGTGTCTTCATAATTATACGTGATCACATTTACTACAGAGCTGAAAATACTTAAAGGTATTTATTATTAGGGCTGCATGATATTGAAAAAAACTGACATTGCGATTTTTTTTTTTAACCCTGCGATATATATATTGTAAAATGAAAAAATACTCAGGAGGAAATAATAGCTGTGTGGTGCCGATGTAAATGGTCAAAATAATTAGTTGTGTTTCCTTACGTTGTGGCAACAGGTATAAGGCACTGTCGACACAGAACGTGTTTCAGTATCATCCTTCTTGTAGCTGAAATAATTCCAGATAACTGACGTTGCTTTTCTTTTTGGCATCGAGTCTTAGTTCTTGCTGATTTTCTCTTGTTCGTTGCTCATTTTTCAATGCAACTCACTCCATGTGCAGGGGCGTGGTCTGCTTTGGCGAACTGATTAAGAATGATTGTGATTGGTGGATCGCTGCGTGCAGTGTGTGTCAGGTCCCCAGGTTGAAATTACATGACAACACGTTGAGTTCATTTGCCTCCTACATTGCAGGAGCTGCGATGTGACTATTGCACTCACGTACATTGCGATGATGATGCTCAATTGATATAGTGTACATACAGCTCTATTTATTATTACACTGTTTCCTACGTTGCACATCTCCAAGTCCATTCACTTGTTTCTATAAAATCAACATAGTGACGGCAAGGTCGAGTACACTGAGGCTTCAAAATTGCCCAGTGGTTCTGTGAGCTGCAAGCAGGTTCATCCACTATTTATATCCAGCCTCTGGTTATCTCTATTCAACCCATCATACAAAGTCTGTACTTCTGAACTGTACAGGCCGCATAGCCTAACTATAATACAGAATTTCAACAATCAATAATACAAGGTCGTTAAAGGAAAAACAGAAATCAGAGCAGCCTGAAATGCACAAGTGTAAACAGCAGATGAAGCATTATTCATCTATCACCCACTAACTGTAGGATGAAGGACATAAGAATCAAACAAACCCAAAATCAAATGTATAAGTCTGTATCCAAGGTCTGTCATCCCAGAGTAATGATAGACTTTAAAAATTTAACAGTTATCGCTTTGTGTCAAAATTAAATAAAACAGTACAACACAGTGCAAATACACACACAGAAGATTCAACTTTAAAACCAGCAACTTTTTAAATGTACCCCAAATCTGCCAGAAGAACACGCTCCGACCTCATCCAGTACTATACAATTCACAATTTTGATACTGGAAATGTTCAACTTCTGTTCTAAATCGAGTGCTCATCCCACTGCCTTTCTTCAATCAGATACAGTCAAGAGAAAAAAAAGAAAACGGGATCTGTCAAGCGTAGTAGTAGGTGACAGCAGAAACAGTTCAAAATGTCATGGGAAAAGTTTTAAGCACAACATTCAGCTCATTATCTCGACACTCTGAATTAGGGTCTCCAGGATTCAGAGTTGACAAGCAGTCAGTCCCTTGAGAACGGAGGAGTTAACTTAAGCAGCTAGAGCGTAGATAATTCATTTGCATCATTAAGATTCTACAGTGCAATATCAGACAACGGATAAAACCACAGTTACATTTAAAGCACTAGTCTTATTAGGTAATGTATTAGGCAACTGTACAGAGATATTCAATGTTTACGCTGCAAAAAATCTAAATCTTACCAAGTGTATTTTTTTTTGTTTCTAGTCAAAATATCTCATCACACTTAAAATAAGACATAATCAGCTAAACAGTAACTTTTCAGTGAGATATAAGAACTTATTTTTAGGCAATAGATCTTAAAAATCTTATTTCAAGAAATCTTAGCAAGATAATTTTCACTTGTTACATTGGCAGATTTTTTTTTTTTTTTTTGCTTTAATTAAGCAAAAAAATCTTGAATTAAGCAAAAAAAAAAAAAAAATCTGCCAAAGGAAGAAGTGAAAATTATCCTGATTAGATTTCTTGAAATAAGATTTTCAAGATCCATAGTCTAAAAATATGGTAAATGGACTGCACTTATATAGGGGTCAAAACACGGTATTCGAAATCTCTCTGACAGGACATTTTAGAGACAATCTGACAGATTAGTGTTGCTAAATGACTCACATTTTTGCTTTTAAATAATTTTTTTGCTTTAGTTGGACCATAAGGGATTATCCAAAACAAGGAGCTACTTTATACTGAAATAAATGTTGGAATGGTAATCAATTAAACTTCGCTCTCTGACGGCGCATTTCTATGTTTTGACCCATTGTGCATTTTCTACACCTTCATGGTGCCCAAAGTGCTTTACAAAGCCTCACATTCACCCATTCATGCACACATTCATACACCAGTGGGCAGCTGCTGCCATGCAAAGCACACTTTGACATGTGGACAGTTGGAGCCAGGATTCAAACCGCCAACCCTTCGGTCATTGGACTCTTCGGTTATTGGACAACCTTCGGTTATTGGACGACCTGCTCTACCAACTGAGCCACAGTCACCACACTGAAAAGTTACTCTTTAGGTGATTATGTCTTATTTTAAATGTGATGAGATATTTTGACTAGAAATGAGAAAAATACACTTGGTAAGATTTAGATTTTTTCCAGTGTGGTGTGAAAGCGTATTCTATATTCTTACCTTTCTCCACAGCGGTGACACCCATAGACGGCTGGCCCAGGCTGGCTTTTGTCTCCCACTTGCCCTCATCAGGGTGGTACATTTCCACAGAGGCCAGAGGAGTCTGCTGCTGATTCATTCCCCCAAGGATCATCACCTGGCCCCCAAGAGCCACCGCCGAGGCCCCCGCCCGAGCAGTGGGCAGTGGCGGCAGCTGGCTCCACGTCTGGCTCTCTATGTCCAGGACCTCAACACTATCCAGGGGCATGCCGGTCTCGCTGCAGCCCCCCAGTACATAAAGCAGGCCTTCGTGATAGACTGGTGTGCAGTAGACTCGGCGCTGTGACATGGAGGGGAACTGCTCCCAGTACAGGGACTTGACAGGACTCACCGCCATCTCCTGCACAGGCATGTCTCCAGGACCGAGAGGAGGGGACGCACCATCACACACCGCGCTGGGGTGGGGGGAGGTGGAGGTGGATGGGGGGGTGACACAGAGGTGGAGCAGAACTGAGTGAGTGCAGGAGAAACAAGCAGAGACTCAAGCTTGTTTCTGTCTGTTCCAGCGACCACCTGAACCTCTGTGTTTACACAGGAAGAGAGATACAACAGTAAAGAAAAGGGGGCAGGGGGGGTTTGAGGATGCTGGTGTGTGAGGGAGTGAACAGAATTGAAAAAAGGGAATGAGACGAGTGTCTAAGTCACTCCTCAACCAGATGTCACGACTCCCTCTCTATCCCAATGTTTTATTCATCCAGCTGTTGGTGTTTTCAAGCAGCCATGCCATCTGCCCTTCACTTCCCCCTATTCCTTCTTCTCCGCTTTATTTCACCGCATCCTGCTGGAAGTTGTAGTTTGGTTAAGGGTTTAGTTTGCGAATATTCCTGGGAGATGACACTTGTGAAGAGAGTCCTGGGATTTAAAATTTAATCCCACGAAAACCTCAGAGTTGAAAGTGAAAGAATTAAGAAAAAAAAAAGAAAAAGGGCGAGTGTTGAGATGGCACTGGATCAAAGACCGGGCAAGACGACGCTAAGGAGTGCTGACCTTCACAAGTCCCAGATAATCCATGAAAAAGCCTTTACGGCAGACAATTTTATACCTTCAAACAAAAGGTAATTATTCAGGCAAACGGGTCCTCGTAGGTTCGGCTCCACTGCCCCGTTTGCAGCCTGGTGATAGGGTGTACAGTAGGAAAAAATCCTCTAATAAATGAGGTAAAGACTTTAAAATTAAAACTCTACAGGAGTGTAATAACTGCAAGACTTCCGTGAATTTTCAGAAAGACTTTCCTGCCTTAATTAACCAAGAATCCAAATCCCACAGCACCGTCCTCGTACTTGTTGTCAGGCACCGAGCCTTTGGAAATGTGTGCTTTGCAGCTCCCTGGTAATTTTGGAAATGATGAAGGTCCCTTGGTGAAACTCAACCTGGAAGAAAGACAGCAAAGAAAAATAGGTGACGAACCAGAATATAAATAAAAAAAGTTGAATTCTTCTTCAATTGCTGAAAAGATGCAAGGTTTAACGCTAGTATCAGCGGTTATGTTAGCTGTTCTACTTTTCAGATCCATGTAACGACTTCGCATGTGGTGACACTGTCTTGCCTTAAAATGTGTTCTCTTGCTTCCTAATATGCTTCATTCCTAATATTAGACAAGTTACATAATCAGCTGTCAAAATCTTACATTTTGCTTAGTTTGTTGGCTCACAATACTATGCTTGGTAAAACCACAAACTTCTCACTAACTACTTATAGCTCAGATTTGATGCTTTGTACAGTTAACAACCCAAATGGCGCAGATATGAACATATCATAGCTGTTTGTATGACGAAGACAGCTCCTTACGGCAGTAACATCCTTATCAGTGTTAAAACAGTTGCGTGTCTTCAGGTTTTTTGATAAAAACTGTTTGTACATAAATCTATAGAATCATCACTACGACCCCTTCAAGCATGGAGATCAGATCTGCAGGAAGGTTTAACCCTCCGGTATCCAGGTGCGCCTTTTAGGCACACTTTGCACTTTGTTTTAAAAAACTTGATATTATTTTTCACAATTTAAACAAGGTTAGAATTCAACAGTTGTTCATTTTTGCATGATCTTTAAAATTCTGGCCACCAACTAAAATGTGAACATTGTAAACAAAAGAAAATTACAAGACTAGCATCTGTCTCCCAAGTGTGCCTAAAATGCACTATTTCTTCCATTTGATATGTATGATTAGGGCTGACCTTGATTTACAAAAATAAAATCAAATTAGAGCAGAAAAATAAATCAATATATAATATTTAATAGTTTGATTTATAGGTGTGCATTTTACGCACACTTGGTGACAGATGCTGGTATTTTTGAACATTTGACCTAACGCCAAAAATAAAAATGCAAATTAACCAGCGTTGGAGTTAATCATTGACATATGCCAGGATGCAAAAATCAAATAATATGTGATCCACTTTTTATGTAGTGTTTTGACAAAAAAAAATGTTGTGTGTTTTTTTGCATCCAAAAAAAATGGTTTGTTTAAATTACAAACACGGCATTTAAAGGGTTCAAAAAATATGACAGTTATTGAGTATTTGGTATTTTTATTTACAGCCCAAGTTGATGAAATAGAAAAAAGTGTAAAACAATTAAAAACAAACTGTGAAATTTTTTTTGACATTATTCCACAAGTGTGCCAAAAAGGCACACTTGGCGCTCAGTAAGTGCTTTGCTGGACGGGATACTGGAAGGTTAACAGAAAAACAGTGGTCAGAAGCACGTTTATTAGCTCAGACCTATCCAAGCAGATTATACGCAACACCTGAGAAACTGCACCACTTTACTCCTTGTACACCTGACACTTACTTAAAATGTAAAAATCAGAAAGATAAACATGGAAATTTATAGGATGGAAAGAATAGCCTTCACTATAAATTTGAAGAGGGATTTTTTTTGTGCAACACTGGGAGGGATGGGTGAGACATGTGAGGCCTTTGAGATCTGATTTTGCAGAGATGACTGCATGAATATGAACCCCAAATCCTCTGAAGGAAATATGTTTTTGTGTTTTTATTTATCTTTATTTATACATTGATTCTTTACTTGGAGATCATGTATGCTAAGACAATGATGAGCTGCTGTAAATGTTTTTGTTTTTGTTTTGTTTTTTTCACACCCACTCTCTGGATGTGTATAGTTTGTGTATTTGTCAGATTTGTCAATGCCTGAAAAAAATCTAAATTCTTTCAATAAAAAGAGAATTAAAAAAAAAAAAAAAAAAGAGTAAAGATCAGAAACGCACCCTGTTCCATTGTATGTGGTGGGAACGTTCACACATTTTATCTTTCAGGGGCAAAATTATCAACCTTGTTGGAGCAATCATTGGCAAGGAAATTCCTTCAAGTCCTAAAATGTGCTTATTGAATATTTATTCAGAGAATCTTATAATTTCCAAAAATGTAAAATCCTTGCAAATATTTGTTTTTTGGAAGTTGAACGGTGTATGGCTAGATCATACGCAACAAAGAAAACACTTGACAAGTTTTGGGAAATATGAACCATTTTCTACAATTTTCTTGGAAATAATAACACACCTGTTGACGCATGGATGGATCACATAAATTGATATATATTCTTATTTTTCTGATCAGGGTTTTTTTCTGTAATATTATCAGAATCAGCTTTATTGGCCAAGTATGTAATAATAATAATAATAATAATAATAATAATAATAATAATAATAATAATAATATTAATAATAATAATAATGGATTACATTTAGCTTTTCTATGAATATATACTCAAAGCGCATACAGAGGGTCCATTATTCATTCATTCTCACATTCACACTGTGGTGGTGGTAAACTATATTTTGCATCCACAGCTGCCCTGGGGAAGACGGACAGAGGCGTGGCTGCCAATTTGCACCTACGCCCCCTCCGACCACCACCAAACATTCATACATATTCAAACACCAGTGTCAGTAGCAGCACTGGAGGCAAGGAGGGTGAAGTGTCTTGCCCAAGGACACAACAGCACATGGACTGAACGGGATTCGAACTGCCAACCCTTCGGTTATTGGACGACCCGCAAAAATGTCGATTACGTGAACACATACAAGGAATTTGGCTTTGTTTTTTCTCTGCTCACGATGTACAATTTTAACATGAACCCAAACACAACACTAGAAAGGCACACAGAGAGCGCAGACCTCTGCCAAGGCAGATCAGCCCCCCCCCCCAACCACACACACATACACACAAAAATTTAATCATTTGTTACTTCTGCCAGTATCAATATTTCCTGACAATTTCATCCAAATCCATCCATAACTTTTTGAGTTATCTTGCTAACAAACAAACAAACAGACAAACAAACAAACCCAGATGAAAACATAACCTCCATCATTCCTTGGCAGAGGTAATAAACCCAAACACACTTAAACATAGACCTAATATAAACAAACAGTCGACTAGAGACAAGGACAACAATGGGTTGAGATTTACAGAGGATTTGTAATATGTACAGAGTGCAAATTGGAGTTTTATACTGTGAGTGGATGTGTACAGGGGATCTGGACTATTATAAAATATGTTTATGCATATATTTATATTATTTACAGTGGATTTATATTGTATATTAGTCGTTTCTATGGACAACAAATTGATATATATATTCTTATTTATTTGATCTGTTCTTTTCTGTAATATTATTCTTAGTTGTTTCTTTCTTGCGTGTGTATTTTTTATTTGTATATCGGCTAAAATTTACTTAGGGGATGCATAGAACTGCGTTGAAATAATGCTAATACATTTGTGCACAGACTACTGATATTATTTGACAGTGGAAGCTATATTTTCAGAAATATTGGATTTTGAATAGCATGTGTATGTGAAAACTTTTGCTGGTGGACGGACGTGACATTACCCATCATGCTCTGGTCAGTACCAGTACTTTATTCGTAAAAAACTTATATACTTACTCTTATTCATAAATGTTAGTATTGTGGATCTAAAACAATAACAGCTGACACAAAAACACAAAATGTGGCAGTGGACGGATGTGACATGGTTGTTACAGATCCCATCATACTGATGTTCAGCAGCCATGTCACCGTTTCCACAAATGATCCCTGTGCAAAAACTAGGATCAGAATTATTTATTGTGTAGTTTATCATCATACTAAAGAGTAAATAACAATATAGAAGTGTTATTTCTTTATAAAAATGTTTATTATTAGAAAACTGTTGATTTAAAAAGGGACGTGTGACATTCTTAATGTATGTATTGGCGTAACATAAGCAGGATGGATCAGCACCGTACTCCATATTGCAACCTGTAAAAATAAAAGATATGTAGTATATAATCTTGTAAGAAAAATTGGGGAATAGAATATTTGTTTTTCAGGTAAATTCAGATCAAATATAACATGGCCATTTGTGACATGAAATATAGCATTAATTGTGATGAAATTGGACATTTTTGACGTGAAAACATAGTTCATATGACCATCAACATGTTGCAACAGAACTGAAATCCTGTAAATTTGCATAACACAAAGTTCCTTTGGGGATTCACTTATATGGATTTCTTATGCCCAAAGACATAAATAAGAACTCTAAGCAAATTTTAGCCCATTTACATACTCTCTATGCGCCATGTTTGTTTGTAACTTGTTGAATTGGTTAAAAGAAAAAATCTCAATAAATACATGGTTAAAAAAAAAAAAAAAGTTGCGTGTCTTGTTTTCATCAGGTAATTGATCTTGGTTCCCCACCCCCAGTATGAGGGCTTTAGTATAAAGTACAAGCAGCAGGTTTGTACTTCCTATGCAGTATCTGAGAATGAGACGCAGACGGGATCAAAATGTGATCTACTTTTAATCAAAGACACTTTACATTTCCAAGAGCAATCTCTCCTGTTTGAAGTTCCATTCCTCGTTGCTTCTGCGCTTGTTCCCACACACAGACGACTCAAGGCTCATGTAAAAAGGAGCCAAAATCAAAGGGTTAGCTCTAAACATAGTTAACAGATTACAGCTGAAGTTCTCTTACAGTCAGGATCACATTCATATTGGTGACAGAATCTACGAGTCTATCCGTGGACATGTTTGTCTGTATGTGTGTCACAGTAGGAGACGAACACACATGACCTGAGGACTGAGAGCAATGACATTTAACAGGTGGGAGGATGAAGGAGGATAAACGACATGATATTTCCCTGCTCTTGAGTTTCTCCTCTGCTGTCTTCGTCTTTCACATTCACACACACACTGTAAATCTATGATACTGGAGATGCATAATTAATGATGCCTTTCTCCTACTTCCAATTAGTGTCCTGAGCCCCGTGGACAAACTGACCTTATGTGGAAAGGGAAGAAAAAGAAGAAGTTAAGTGTGTGTTCATTCCTGTGTGTATGTTCATATGTAAATGCATGTAACACTTACACTCACATCATTTTCAGTGTGTTCAGGATACGCACACAGCCAAACAGGGGGGTAAAGTATAGCCTACAGTTATGGAAAAAGCTATTAGCTATTAACTTTTTCCGTGACCATTGTGTTTTCCTTTTCCGTGAAAAGGAAAATAACACTGGTCAACAACAAATTTATTGTTTAAGTTTTTTGAGCTGATTTAGGATAATTTTGGTGTGCTGAATCCGAAAATCACATTAATTTTGCTCAATCAGGTCAACTTTCTGAACTATGCTACATATTGGCTTTTTAACATTTTTGCTTACATTTATGGGCATTTTCACATCATATGATACAAAATTCTTTCATATTTCTTGCAATAAACGAGTTCTGAAGATTTTACTTTTGCCAATTTATGATTAATGTTTTTTTTTTAATATTACAGGTGAATGAAATTGGCTTCGACTAGAAGATCTTGCAAAAATAAGCCTGACGTATTCTGAATACACCATTGTACCTAACAGGAATCAAGTTACAAGTTTCATAAAGTGTGCTTACCAATCGTATTTTGGTATTAATTATTATATTTTGTGAGAAGATCAAATTTTTCAAAATCAAATTAGCAAAAAAACCTGACCTGATTGAGAAAAACAGATGTCATTTCTGGATTTAGCGGTGCAAAATGGTCCTAATTCAGTTGAAAAAACCTAGACAACTTGCAAAAAACATTTTTTTGTAACCCAGTGTAACCATTAAAGAGCAGCTTTAGGTCCAGATGGAACTTTAAGACAAGATTTAGGTTTATTCTAAATATTGATGTTCTTCACTTCGTTGTAGAAATGCATTCATTTATGTTTTTAATATTTTACTGTTTGATGATGAAATATTCCACGGAATGACATTCCACATCCACCTCATTCCTCTGTACTAGACGGTTACTAGTGTCTGACGGCACACAGAGATTGAGGCACCGCGTAGTTACCCAAACACTGTAAGCATCAGGACACACATCTACAAATTAGATTCATAGATCAGAGTAAAGTAAAGAGGAGACGTGGTTTTTCTGAACGACTCGACAACGAGTTTGAACCCGATGGTTTTTGTTTTCTTCAGTTTCTTGTTCATTTTAATGCCTGGTACAGCTAAAGGTATGTTTGTTTGGACAAATATAATGATAACAACAAAAATAATTCATAAGAGTTTCATTTCAGAGCTGACATCCATCCATTTTCCATGTTTTTTTGAGCATAATGAAAATCATTTCAGTTCTTAGATCAATATCTATGGCATTGTACTTACAAAAACAGTGTTTTTAGGCATTCCATGTTGTCTTTTCTGTCTGTTTTAGTCACATGATACACACAGGAGTTAGTACTTGATTGCATAACCATTGCTTTTGATGACTTTTGATGGTCTAATAATTTTTTCCGTGACTGTAGTAGTACAATAAGTGCAAAGTCTGTTTTTGATTATAAGTCATTGTGTTTTAGCTAGTTTCTTAATAATCATTGTGGTTTGCCACATGTCTGACCTCTAATATTCAGGCCAGTCTCACACAAACAAATATTTATCATTTTTAGGGGGAAAATAATAAGCTGTAGGGCCAAAAATAACAGCTTGCAGCCTTACATAACAATGGAAATCACACTATTGACATGTCTCTGTTTCACAAAAATAACTATACATTTTCCAACTAGAAAAGCACTCGGAGAGCGCAGACCTCCACCAAGGCAAATCAGTCCCCCCTACCGATCACCACTGAAATTTAATCATTTGTTCCTTGTGCCAGTATCAGCATTTCCTGAAAATTTCATCAAAATTCATCCATCACTTTTTGAGTTATCTTGCTAACAGACAAACAGACAAACCCAGATGAAAACATAAAGGCAGAAGTAATTATTTTCGTCTAAAAAGGAGGTGTCATGCACTGTCTACATCTGGATGGACCTCCTCACCCCCACCAGATGCACCCCTCAGCAGTCTACATGTGCTCCCACCAAGGTTCTAATAGTTTTGGATTTTTCATGATAGTTTAGTTTTATTTAGTTTTGAGGGTTTTTTTTCGCTAATTCAGTTAGTTTTAATTAGTTTTTAGAGCAGGTTTGCTAGTTTTTATTGATTTAAATTTTTTCTAAATGCTAAGTTTTAGTTTTTTCATATCTTTTCTATTCTTCTCTGTCATATTCAAATAAATCCCAGACAGGACTCTGTTGCTTTCTCCCAACTTTAGTCTCCATGTTTCTAGGTAGAGTGGGGACCAGAAGACGACTGGAAACCACAAGTGACGGACCGTGAAGTGTCGTATGGTGCCGCTAGCTAAAACTGCTGGAGTAAAATAAATTGCTTTTGTATCAATGCGACGTTGACAAAGACGAAAACGAAGGGAATTTTATCATAATTTTTATACGTTTTAGTTAGTTTTGTAAGCACGCAACACAGTTTCAGTTAGTTATCTTTTTTTTCTTTTAATTATAGTTTTTTTTTTTATTTCAGTTAACGAAAATGTTTTTTCAATTCTAGTTTTCGTCATTTCGTTAGTTTTCGTTAACGATAATAACTTTGGCTCCCACCCTACTGCATCCTTACAGACTGGAATTACATCAGTAAATGGATGTCCGTCAGTCCTGGTCTCATCTACAGCCTGTCCGTCTATGGGAGTGGATCTCTCCTTCACTGTGGTTTTTTGGAGTTTTTCTTTGCCCAGAGGGAGGGTCTAAGGACCAGGGGATGCCCAGGACATTGATCCATTTGCTTCACCGACTGTTTACTAACTAATTACTTGACTGTTTTTTCATTGTGCTTTTTTTTTTTATCAATTCAACAATTTCTGTCAAGGCCTGCGAGGCGAATTTGTTGTGATATTGGGCTCTATAAATAAAACTGAATTGAAATTGAATGGAACTTTGTAAACATGAGCTATATGACTAAATAATACTGTAAATGAGGAAACAAGAAAGCAGATCTGTGCTAGTTTAACTACATGATATTCTGCATTTATACAGTCTGATTGTTTTTCTTCAACTACTTCCTCTGACAAACCTATTTACAATAAAACCCCTCAATAAAGTTCCATTGTGTATGAACACCTGTTACAGATGGCAGCAAATCAACAAACAATGCCGTCAAATACAAGATAATGACTACAATCCTCTTGGTGAATCTTTGGCATGAACACAAAAGAAAAAACAAACATGCAACATATTATGCAATCTGACACAGAAAAGGAGTAGAAACACAGCGGGTGCAAACATGGAGGTCCATGTTCTTGCCATTAGTGGAAACTGCTTGTTTTGTGTGTCCAGTGATGTAACGACTGTACACAAAACACAGCTTAATGTCTAGCAACCAGGGGGATATTTCACAAAAGCAATGTGTGAGTATTGTGTGCAGACAAATCTAGTTGCAGAATTTGACTAATCCTCTTTCTAGTCTGGCGGTGACACTGATAGGAAAACAATTGTAATATAGAAATGCATTTTCTCACCAAGAATTTATATGCATTTCTCAATAAATCCATGCTGGACAATAAACTTTGTTTGTTATATATTCTTTACATTAACCCATAAAGACCCAGCGCTACTTTTGGGGCAGTTTCCAAATGAATTTTTCTCTGTACAGGGTGGGGAAGCAAAATGTACAATATTTAGAGGCAGGGATTGAAAGACAGTGTATGACCAATTAGTTTATGGAAAGTCATGAGAATTTATTTGCCACAAGAAAATTTACATAATAGAAAATGTTTTTATTCTATGTGTCCTCCTTCTTTCTCAATAACTGCCTTCACACGCTTCCTGAAACTTGCGCAAGTGTTCCTCAAATATTCGGGTGACAACTTCTCCCATTCTTCTTTAATAGTATCTTCCAGATTTTCTCCTAATAGTTTTGCTCATAGTCATTCTCTTCTTTACATTATAAACAGTCTTAATGGACACACCAATTATTTATGAAATCTCCTTTGGTGTGACGAGTGCATTCAGCAAATCACACACTCTTTGACGTTTGCTTTCCTGATTACTCATATGGGCAAAAGTTTCTGAAAAGGTATGGATAATAGTGTTAGGTATGATTATGACATCAATATATGTTTGGTTTCAAAACAATTGACGTAGAGCCTGCTGAGAAAAAACAACTAAATGTTCATTGTAAATTTTGCTTCCCCACCCTGTATACTGTATAACCTTTCTTAAGTGATTTATCACCATTGATCATAATATTATCCTGCTTATTTTGTATTATTTCAATGTCAATCATGTATTTTCCTATATTTAATTCACTGATTATGTAGATTTTCATAAAAGCTCAGATTAAAGTTGAAGATTATTACATCAGAAACAGAGAAAACTCAAAAATTAAATTTTTCAGTAAAGATGTCAATAACGGAATATCAATCAAGTGTCTCCATCCACTATTATTGATCCAGCTCCATGGGTTTTACAGGTGAATCGATGTTGTAGACGATAGTGTTTCCATGTTCACTACGGAGCCTCTGGACGTCCAAATGGGTCATATCTGATGACCATGAAAAGATGACAAACTGTATTTTACACTAAGTATTTACATGTATTGATAGGATTAATGGATCAACCTGTATTAAACATTTTAAATCAGCAGATGGTTTTGGTCACCAGTGGCTGTTTGGGTCTTTATGGGTTAACCCTTTATCAGGCGAGTGACCATTTTTTGTAATTTCTCCATACATTACAAGACAGTGACAGCAATAGTTCCAGTGAGGACATGAGTCAACAATCTCAGGTCCAATGTGGTCTACAGGGTCTGTAAGGTCCACCTCTGCATGAACAGTGAGTGTACCTGCTTTGTTAGGTACCATGAAGTAATGGTACTAATGTAAGGAATGATGTTCAAAGGGATAAAGTGGATGTGGACAGGGGTCTGGATCAGCACTTATGTTGGTCTAATGTTCGAAATGTGATGTTCTAATGTTCTAAAATACAAGTTCCTTTCACCTTACATGTCTTTCTCTTGTATTTTTTACTTCTTTGATGTTTTGTTTGGGTTTTTTTTTTTGCCGCCTACGGGAGAGGAACCAAATGTGGTAACTTCATTGACCTTCATTTTTTACGTAACAATAAAAACTTTTGAAAATTTTCACAAAAGCAATAAAGTCTTATTATGTCCTCCAATAACACACTAAGGTTGAAATTTTGAATTTCAGAGTATTTCAGTGTATGTATGAGTGCCCTATAAAGGGTTAAAGTCACTCTACATGTAAAGATTCATAAAACTTGAAATGATTGAACAGTCTTAGAATAAAATGAAACTAGTGCAGCTTAATTTTACTTGGCTGTCTATAAATTAAATAAAAAAGCTGGAATCCACGATTGATCAAGTATTGTGAGTAGGGGTGTAACAGTACAGAAAAATTTCTGTTCGATACATTTTCAGTACAGTGAAAGAGACCAGCGACTGGGTGGGGTGGGGGGGGTGCACTCCATAACTACCTGTAACTACCCGTAACTACATTTCTACAAAATATTGTTCAGTAATTTGTGCATTAACAGGCACCCCACTTGGTATGTATTTGTGTATTTTACAATGTTCAATGTTTGTTTACGGTAAACACTGTAATTTACTTAGTGTTTTTGAACGCCTCACAGTATTCCCTGAGGTGCTGTGAATGTGACCTCACAGTAACACCGCAGCAGAGGCGTGGTGAAGGAGAAGAGGAGCAGGTTCACTTGATTTTGCCAACTCGAGTTAAAAAAATAAACTCTTTTTGCTATAAAGGAATCCATGGACTCTCTTGTGCCACAAAGCTGCAACAAACTGAAAACTGAAAATGACCATCATATGTCTCTGTTATACTCTCTGTTGTCAAGTTTTAGGTTTTTTGCAGTAGTACTGAATATTCCCTGCTGCTGAATGTATGTAGAGGAAACCCTGCACATGGGTTCTACTTATGTCCATCCTGCTTCCCCAGTGTTTGTGTTCTTCACATAGGCTACATGTATTCATTCAGTACACCTCTGTATTGTAACGAAGGCCCCAAAACGTAACAGTTCTGTACAAACGAGTGCACCATTACGCCCCTAATTGTGAGTCCATGTAATGCACTATGTAGATCAGTGTTTTTCAACCTTGGGGTTGGGACCCCACATGGGGTCGCCTGGAATTCAAATGGAGTCACATGAAATTTCTAGTAATTGATAATAACAAACAAACAAACAAAAAAAAAACTTACTAATAAAAAATATATGGTGAGTTGAGAGCGACAATCATCATACGTAAAAGACATGACAAACTGAAGCTGAAACTGAAGCACTGTGGTTCTGGTTATCTGCCAAATGTTCATTGTGGTCAGTTTCAGATGCTGCAGCTCTTTCATAATTCATAGTTTGAGTTCTTGTTTGTTCAGTATTATTTGTCAGCCTTGTAAATCCAAGCTGGACTGACTGTACATATCCTGACCAAGGAAAATAAAATTCTCACTTTGTGCAGTAATCTACACCTGGCTTTTCTGCCTCCATTCATAATAATATACATTATATAGACTAAACGTCATCTAAAATTAACCTTTATTTGCAACATAATATAGCAAACTATTATATGATCAAAAACAAATTAATTTTAGCAAAAAAAAAAAAAGTCTCAGTTTTGAATGTCTTGGGTCACCAGAAATTTGTGATGTTAATGTTAAATGGGGTGACAAGCCAAAAAAGGTTGGGAACCACCGATGTAGACAACAATTACAAAAATAAAAGAAGAAAAAAAAAAAAAAAAGATAAAATGTTTTTAGGTTGTACTTTCTTCCAGTGAACATTCCAGGCCAAATGTAGGGCTATTCTTTGATTCAAACTGCAGTAAAAACACGCAGTTGTCAAACGGAAGACCACAACCATGAACATGGCAGCATGGAAACATCAGATGTGAAATACGGTGGTTAAGTCTTGCTGCTAAATTTAACATCTGAGGCTTGTCAAATCATAATCTGTGCGCCCACATCCTCACACCTCTGAGAAGTCATTCCTGTGCATCTACATTTCTCCCAGTGATTCCAGCCGACATGACAAATACAAAATTATGCAAATGTCTCTGATATAGTCCAATGTTGTGCTTGCTGATGCCAGAAATAGGTGATTTAAAGCCTGAGATATTCTGTGTCTCTGCTGAAACTAGGTATTTCATTAAAGAGTCTAATTGAGCCATTTCATTACATAACATCAGTGAGATTAAAAAGGAAAAAAAAACTACACACTGCTCTCCTGATGCTCAGCTGTGAGAGATTATTATCATACGTTCTGGTTATTAACTGTAAATGGTGCCGTGTTAAGAGCATGGAAGGCAGATGTGACTATGACCGAGGCTCCCTGGGGTGTTCTGTTTCTACTGGCAACACATGCCGACAAGAAACTATAAGGTAAGCACAACACAACACACAACAACGTAACATACAAAAATCAGCCTCCTAGTCGAAGGAGGCAATAGAGCGTTCGAGATGAGTGAGACTCTAGGGACGCTTTAGTTTTTACAGAGAAATCTATGAGAATGATCAGGATTAATTTTATTTAGTTTGTCAACGAAGCTTTAAATAACAGTTCTCTGATGCCTTGCAACCTTTTTTTTTTGTTTGTTTGTTTAATAAGCTTTTTTCGGACACATTTTCAGTATCTATATCCTTTCAGCACCGGTATAGGCATACGTCCAATTTTCCAGTTTTCCAAAAAAACGACTAACAAACAAACATTTTAACAGAAAAAAAAAAAAAAAAGAATAGGACCAATGGCCCTGTAGCTTACCGGCCAAATTAAAAGCTTTGGGAAATGTATCCAGATGCCATTTATTATCACTGAGTTATGTGTATTTATTCTATTACAGAAATAGCCCATGTTTTGGTCATATTCCAATCAGATCTGTAAAAAAATTCAAATTCCAACTTGATATCATTGATATTGATTTATTGGATCAATCCACTTCCTATCTGTTATAATGGGAAAATTTGTCTAAGTCACACCAAATCCAGAATCACATCCGGATCGAAATAATTTCAATACCTTGTGTTGACATCATCATAAAGAAGCTGTGTACCAAGTTTGAAGTCAATCGGAACTGTAGTTTCAGAGAAAAAGACGACTGAATTTTTTTCCCCATAAGAGCCCATGTTAAATTTTCCATAAGTTCCCGGATCCAGAGGAAGATCCTGATCAGCATGTGGACATTATGTTTTGGTCATCTCCCCATCAGGGCTGGATTATAGAAATTTCAACTTGATATCATTTATATTTACTGAGTTCTTGCATCGATCCACCTCCTATCTCTGATAATGGGGAAATTTTTCAGTCGCACCAAATCCAGAATCAGATCCGGATCCAAATGATTTCACTAACTCTGTTGACATCATCATAAAGAAGCTGTAAAGCAAGTTTGAAGTCAGTCGGAATTGTAGTTTCGGAGAAGAAGACGATTGAAATTTTTTGTAACCGACGACAGACGATCTGGATACAGTTCCCAAAGCTTTTAATTTGGCCGGTAAGTTACAAGACCATTGGTCCTATTTTTAACATTATCATGATATATCGTGACATATCGTATCGTGATCCTAGTATTGTGATTTGTATTGTATTGCCAGATTCTTGCCAAGACACACCCCTAATAAACATGGATGATATTAATTTGTAGAGTGTAGTGTACAAGTATATGTATATATGTAATGTGTATTTGGGTATGTGTATGTCAGTTTCTCTGCAACTTTCTGGCTGTTTTTCTTTTCTTTTTTTTTTTTTTAGTTTTTCCTCTGGAATTTGTAATGTTTTTTGGGGGGGAGGGGGGGTTGTTGAAAAAGGAAAAATGCTTGTAAAGTAAATGTAATTGTATTTATACTTTTCAAAATGTTAATAAAAAGTTAAGAAAAAAGAAAAAAATGTAGCTTCAATAACAAATTTCTGCTAAACATATGTCCTGTACTGACTATAAGTATGGATTTGTGTTTACATATTGTTACCTCAAGCAGCCATATTAAGCAACCACTCAACGACACTGTAAATAACCGAGAAGATCTATAGAATCGAATGCATCATACCAACATGGGAATATAATAATGGACTGTAGTAGAAAAGATGGATGTGTATAGTTACAAAGCAAACCCCATGGCTCTCATCAAGCCACACTGGAGACAACCGAGGGCAGCAAAATATGTGTAAATTAGCCTGTCCTAGCAAAAAGTCGATTCTTATGGGTGACTGAACAAACCAATCTAATGCTGATTGAATACAATGGCCACTGTGGTTTCTTTTCATGTGTGAAATGAAGATACACAAATGTGTGACAAGGAGTTCACATGGGAGTTGTGACTGTAAAATTCTTGCAAAGATGAAAAATGTTCAAGTAAGTACGGTGATCGGATCTGTGTAGTCCTTTTTACTTATCCCATATACTGACACAATACCCTGCATTTGGATTTTTGAAGATTTTTGATGAGTTTAAGCAGGTACAAGTCTGGCTTCCAGGCAAATGTACTGTTAATTTTCACTAAATTTGAAGAAAATCCGCAAAAGAATGCATGGCTTTATATACATTTCCATCCAGTGCTGTAGTTCCCCATATACTCTCGACCTTCCACCTTAAATGCAGATCATGATGCTGCTAATCCGGTCACTATTATCACCTTATCTCACTGGTAACTGTTACTCCTGCTCATGTTGCTGCTGTATACACCACCACCTTAAGCTGCAGCTGCTACTTTATACCGTGCAATATTGTCCATATTCTTAAGTTTTTATATTTATTTTAATGGTTTTTATAGTAGTTTTTTTTCCTATTCTATTCCTTTGCTCTCTCCTATTTTTGTCTATTTTTACCTATTGCTGTCTATTTTTTATCCAGTTCATTCATGCTGCACATCGAGACCTGAGATCGAATGACAATAAAGCTGAGTAAGAGTTTATATGAATATAAATTGATGGTTTATGGAGAAAAACAGTGACTGCATATCAGTAACAGTGACATATTTCACCCATTTGAGTGAAAAACTAATTTAGACCCGATAATTAAACTCCAAAAAAAAAGCTATTAGAGTCATAAACAAAGCTGGTTATCTCCAATCAACTAATCCACTTTTTGTAGAATCTGGTTTACGAAAATTTCTTGACATTGTATATTTAAAAACAATGGAATTTATGTTTCACGTTAAAAGTAAACACCTTCCTTTTTGTATTCAGAAAATTTTTAAGTTAAGAGAAGGACATTATAATTTAAGAGGGATGTTTGTGTTTGAAAAATGTAAAGTAAGAACAAATGTTAAATATCACAATGTTTCAGTTATTGGTGTCAAGCTATGGCACGAACTGAAGGATGAAGTGAAATTGTGTAGCTCACTGTTGAGTTTCAAAAAGAATTTAATTGGTCAAATTATGAAGGGCTATGAAAGTAATATGATTACAAAATAACTTATTACACTGAATGTAGTATAATTTAAGTTTAAGTATTTATCTGCTGCAACTTAAGGTGTGGACATGGACTAAGGATGTGAATAGGAGAAGCAGAAATAAGTCTCCGGCTTCAGCTTCTTCCTTTTTCAGTTACAAAATGTGTTAATTTTATGTTTGTTTGTTTTTTTAATATGTAGGTGTTTTGTTTTGTTGTTTTTTTTTTTAATATGTATGTGTTTTGTATTTTGTATTTAACTGAAATAAACATTCATTCATTCATTCATTCATTCATTCATTCAAAAAGTCCAAACTAAGACTGAGACAATTATTAATACTCTCCAAAAATCTAAATCTTACCAAGTGTATTTTTCTCATTTCTAGTCAAAATATCTCATCACACTTAAAATAAGACATAATCACCTAAAGAGTAACTTTTCAGTGAGATATAAGAACTTATTTTTAGACCACTGATCTTGAAAATCTTATTTCAACAAACCTTAGCAAGACAATTTTCACTTGTTCCATTGGCGGATTTTTTTGCTTGAATTAAGCAAAAAACAAATCTTGAATTAAGCAAAAAAAAATCCATTGTCTATAAACAAGTTCTTATATCTCACTGAAAACTTACTCTTTAGGTGATTATGTCTTATTTTAAGTGTGATGAGATAATTTGACTAGAAGTGAGAAAAATACACTTGGTAAGATTTAGATTTTTGCAGTGTACTTTCAAAACTCTTGTCTTTCCACGTACGATTCATACATTTTCCTATATGATTCCCATAATGGGCTGTAAAATAAACTAAAAGTGACATATGGTCAGTTTAAAGTGGGACTATACCTGTTAGATGTAGTAAGTCAGGGGTGTCAAACTCATTTTAGTTCAGGGGCCACATTCAGCCTAATATGATATAAAGTGGACCGAACCAGTAAAATAATATAAATAATAGGATGAGAACTTATCAATAAAGTCAGCTCCAATTTTTTTTTTCTTTTTTGAGTGAAAACAGTCAAATTCTGTAATGAAAATGTTACATCTATGAACTGTACTTGAACATAACATGAACAAATATGAACCTGAAAATTCTTAAGAAAAATAAGTGCAATTTGAACAATATTACACCTTAGTTTATCATTTATACATGTGCATTACATCTTACAGATCACAGTGGATCTACAAATACACAAAACATTTAGTAACAGACAGAATATTGGTAAAATTCCACATACTTCTCTTAAGAAATTCCAGGTTATTCACATTTTTTGTAAAAAGTTAGCCTGTAAATGTAAATATTTTTGTGTAATTTTACTTTTTTTACACTACAACAAAGAGAAAAATTTGTAGTTTTCATTATTTATGAATTATTATGATAGTATTTCACTGGTCTGACCCACTTGAGATTGAACTGACCTAAAATAATTCAACATCCTTGATTGTCAATATCTTCAGTGTAATATCTGCATTTCATTAATTCATCCCAGGGGCCAGATTGGACCCTTTGGCGGGCTGGTTTTCGCCCCCGGGCCGCATGTTTGACACCTGTGTAGTAAGTCCTATAATACCATATGACCTGATGGAGGAGCTGGTAAATGTTCCCGGAGGCCTCCAACCCAGAAGTTCATACATTTTGTCGAGCAACAACTCAGATGCATCCACTATCCTTCATGAAGTTCTCACTGACTGGCAATCTACAGACTTAGTAGTTTAATAACCCCAATTTTGTCTAAAATCTAGTCAGTTCATCCTTGAATTTATGTCAGATTTAAAGAAATTCCCTTACGGTTTTTCAGAGATAATGCATAATTAAATTGGACAGACATGACTTCAGAGCAAACTTCAAATTTGGGCTTTGACCTTTCTTTTCTTTTTAGTTCATCCTTGAGTCCAAATGAAGGCTTGTGCTATTTTTTTTCCCCAGAAATAATGGGTTTTATACATAAATATCACAAAAACAAAAAAGATGGACAGGCATGATATTAAAAATTAGAACCTCTACCTCTCATTATCAATGAGCCTGTTTACATGCGCACCAATACTCTGATCATTATCCAATTTCTGGAGTTATGAGATTATTCAAGTGATCATGTAAAAAGGATAATCTGATTGGATTTATCCAATAACAGTAGTAATCTGATTATTAGAAATCGGATTAACACACCTAGAATTCTGCCCATACTCCGATGTCTTCATGCATATAAAAAAGTTAAGATGATTTATTTACCGTAATTTACCGTATTTACCGTACCGCGGGTGTCCACCAGTGGCGATTTCTCATAGAGTGCAAGAGAAGCCCGGCTTCCCCTATCATTACAAAAATTAAATGGTTAAATATGTTCGGTTGTGTTGACATTTCATTGACTACATGTGTTAAAACACGTTCCTCTCACAGACGAGTTCGTTCAGAATCAGCTTCATCACAAATCATCAGACTCGATGTTGTTCACTTCTCATACATTCCCGTTGCGCTGTTTCCTCATACGATCTATGGTCAATGCATTTCCCCATTGAAGCCTGGCTTCTGTGGGAGTCTATGGGAGCGAGTGGAACCTTTTTTTTCATTGCGTCAAAACTGGACGGTAATTGGATAAAGGTTTTCTTTGAGTTCAAATTAAATTATTCCCTGTATGTAAATGGGTATGATATGTGTGAGCTTGCTGTCATATCTATAGGTTGATTCGTTGTTAATATGATGATTAAAAAACAAAAGACAAAAAATGAGGCAATAAAAGGATAGTAATAAAAGCACATTTTCTCTTTCTTTTTTTTGTCGGTGGACTTATCGGGGTTTCCTTTGGATTCGTGTCGATACGGGATTGACTAGCTTTTGCACCAGCTGTGGATTCACAGACTTAAAATGACTTGAAAGACACTTGAAAGTGAACAAATTTTTGTTTTTCGTTAGAGTCGGACTTTTAATTTATTTTTAAAATATAAAGATTAAAAACAAGTAATTACGTCTGTTGTAATATCATTTTCATTTAACATAATGCACGACATGCGCATTAATTCTGAGATGCTTTAAATTTATGACGGTCTCTGGAGAGCTTTATTGGGTGTTTTCATTCAGAGTTTTGTTTTGTATATTTGTGAAACAATATTAACATTTGAAGGTTTACTATTTGTCCTTAAAAGTTCCCCTTTTGTGTGTGTTAATATTAACTTTATAAAGGTAAAGTTGTTAATGTTATCCATTCCTGCATACCTGGTAACAATAGACAGATTCTTCCCTGGGGTGTGGCACGCAATAAGGTAAAATCGTCGTATAAGCCACGTCGGAGTGTAAGCCGCAGTGTTTAAAGCGTGGGAAAAAAGTAGCGGCTTATAGTCCAGAATTTACGGTAATTTTTTACATCTCTGCATGTGTAAAAAAAACAACAATATAAATGGAAGTTATGCAGCGACAACATGAGCCTAAGGAAAAAGGTAAACAAACAATGAAATGAAATGAAATGGAGGATAACAGCAACATGTGACCTATTTTGTAGTCTTATTAGCTCCTCCCGCATTAGGACAGCTAATACTGACACCGTAGGCGTTGCCATGGTCAACAAGACAAGACCGGATGTTTTGAAAATGACAGGAAGTGTACGTCCTACGTCATAACATACGTACGTACTCTGAAAGAAATCTAATAATGGACTTAAACATGTCAACCAGGGTTTTTCTATTATCACATTTCTGAAGTGCATGTAAACGCATCGCATCTGATTACAGCAATTACTGGATTACTCCCAGTTATTTGATTTTTATGTTAAACAGGCTCATTAACAGGTTCTTTATCCAAAACCAATGTACTCTTTACAGCCTTAAAGTAATTAAAAAAAAAAAAAAAAAATTAGCAGTGAAAATCCCATTGGCCACAGTCCTCACATAACCTCTGCCATTTGTTTTCTTTTCACTGAGGAAACAAAATAACACACTGAGGGTCATGTGGGGACTTGGCTCCTATAATATGCTGCTACTGTAAAGGAGGGGCTTCACACAAGTTGTCCCGGGGGTTTCACTTAAGATAGCGATATAATGTACTGGGCACTCTCCCATGTGACAACAGGAGCGTGGCATCCCGCCAAACCCCTCAGGGGGAAGTTTAAATCACCCTCCAACCTCATTAAGCTGATGCTGCCATAAGATAAGAACAGCTGGACATATTGCATTATTAAACTTTCAACAGTCACATACTGTATTCTACAAGGAATTATCAAACATTAAAACAATAGTAAAACTTTCTAGAAGGTTGGCATATGTGTGAACTCTGGAGTGTGTTTAAGACAGGGGTCTCAAACTCATTCTTTCAGGGCCACATTCAGAACGACTTCATCTCAAGTGGGCCGGACTAGTAAAATAATCACATAATAACCTATGAATAATGACAACTCCAAATTTTTGTCTTTATTTTAATGCAAAAAAACACACCATTAAATTATGAAAATGCTGACTTTTACAAACTATGTGAATAACCTGAAAAAACTGAAATTTCTTAAGAAAAATAAGCACAATTTTAGCAATATTATGCCTCAACTTATCATTTATACATGTGCATTATTGATCAGATCTAAAAAGACAGTAAACACTTAGTAACAGTTAGAAAATTGTTAAAATTGTGCTTAATTTTCTTTAGACATTTCAGGTTGTTCATATTTGTTCAGGTTATTCACATTTTATTGTTACAGGATAGTTTGTAAATGTAAATAATTTCATAACTTAATGTTATTTTCTGCATTAAAACAGAGACAAAATCTGAAGTTGTTAATTCAAGATTTTTTGCTTAATTCAAGATTTTTTGCTAAATTTGAGATTTTTTTTTGCTTAATTCAAGATTTTTTTTTTTACTTAATTGAAGATTTTTTGCTTAATTCAACATTTTTTTCCCTTAATACATGCTATTTCTTTCTCTTTTTTTGCTTAATTCAATTCAAGACAGTGGGAATTTTTGCACTTGACAAAAACATCCCACGGGCTGGATTGGAACTTTTGGTGGGCCAGACTTGGCCCCCAGGCTGCATGTTTGAGACCCCTGGTTTAGGACCACTGGTGTTTCCATTTTTCTTTTAGTCCTATGTATGTGAGTTATTAAGTATCGAGATGATGATGAGTGTAAAATTAGTTGCTCACTTTACTATAAAACCACCTCACTTTATCATCATTTGGTACTTGATGAAAGCAGTTAAAGAGTTTCTGTTTAATGCTAATTCAGCAACAGTATGAGCACAGAAAGCCTCACAGGCATCACTACACTGGAGCAGAACTGGAGGAACAACAGAGCTGGAACTACTGAACCATAAATGAATCCCACCTGATTGCAGCTAAGCCTCTAGCCACCAATGAGAACTTAATTAGAGCCAAGTGTTTGTTTGCTGCGGTCCAGTGTCGCATTACCAGGAACTGCATCTCAAAGTCACACAGAGGCCTACAGAGAAAATATCAAAAAGTCATCAAAAAAAAAAAAAAAGTCTTTCGTGTTTGGATTTGTCCAGTCTGTGATTATAATTCATGAATTTAAAAAAAATAGGTCAGTGAATTTGTCAAGTTGGTTGCAAACTAGGGATACACCATTTGTGTTTGATAATTCCTTGTAGAATACAGATTATTATTACCTTCGCCAAGTGTAGCGGCGGAGATTATGTTTTCATCGGGGTTGTCTGTCTGTCTGTTTGTTTGTTTGTCTGTAAGCAAGATAACTCAAAAAGTTATGGATGGATTTTCAGGAAATTTTCAGGAAATGTTGATGCTGGCACAAGGAACAAATGATTAAATTTTGGTGGTGTTGGGGGGAACTGATCTGCCTTGGTGGAGGTCTGCGCTCTCCGAGTGCTCTTCTAGTTACTATTATTATATTGTTATGACTACTAATACTGTTATTACCTCAACTTTCTAGTTACTATTATTATATATTGTTATGACTACTATTACTGTTATCACCTCAACTTTTATCCTGTGATTATTCAACTATACATCCATTCATACATATATACTGTATACATACGTACATGCAACATAATTAGCTATTTATGTATTATTATTATTATTATTATTATTATTACCATCTTGCTACTTGCTGTTTCTACTAGTACTTTACAATGTGCAATTGCCTGGTTTTTTTTTTCAATACTGTTTTTTTATAGTTATTGTTTTGCTATTTTCCTGTGATTTTTTTTGTGTGTATATTCAGTGTTGTGCTGCTATTGGAACCTCAATTTCCTGAGGACTATACTGAAAGGATCAATAAAGTTCTATCTAATCTTATCTAATCTAATCTACCGTACTTTCCAGACTATAAGCTGCAACTTTTTTCTCGTTTTGAACCCTGCGGCTTATACAGCGTTACAGCTCGAGTATAGATTTATACAGGCTAACAGCCTCCAGGGGGCGCTCTAGCAGGAAGCGCAAAAGTGAGACAGACAGGTGGAAGAGGTGATGTGGAGAGGAGAAGTTTTAATCTTAACTTTTAACAATCATTTTGTGTGTCATGCACAAACCCTCATCATGGAAAACACACGAAGAAATGCATATTTTGCAGCTTTTAAGTTAAAAGCAATCAATGCGTCTGTCTAAGAAGGAAATAGAGCTGCAGCATGGAAGTGCCATTGAGCAACAACGGAGGAGAGACTGAGAAGGAGTGTGACGGAGAATTTGAGGCTGTTCAACTCCAACACTGAAGAAGACGACTGCAGTGGTTTCAGTGAGCAGAAGGAAGATGAAGATAGAGATCACTGACTTTTCTGGGTTTTTGAACCAGTCGTGTTCCTGCCGTTTTACTGACATTTTACAGGCACTGTTTGGAAAAAAGCAGTTAACGTATGGAAATAAATAATTAAATAATCTTTCTGTTTACCATCTTTCTGTGTAAATATCTCATGTCACAACGTGGACACCTGCGGCTTATAGTCAGGTGCGACTTATATTCCGGTGCGCCTTATAGCCCGGAAAGTACGCTAATCTAATCTAATCTAATCTAATCTAATTTTATTTCTATTAATCTAACAAATCTGTTTAATTACTAAACAGTTTAATACTAAATTATTATTGTGACTTCTAATTTTTAAATTTTATGTTCATATCCTGTTTTTTATCCCAGAGACTGTTTTTATCTTCTTGAGGTTTTTTATTATGTTTTATTGCATCTTGTTTTATTTATTTGATCTTATTTATTTATTTTATTCTTGTACTTATCCATGCTGCCATACTGTTGAATGGTGGAACACTGTGCACTTTTGTCTTGACACCCGATCAAGTACCTGCCTAAAAGGTTCAATGTGTGTTTTGTTGTAATGCCAAATACAATCACTATGTCTGCAAAACAAATCTACCCACGGGTATAAATAAAGTAACCTTGAACCTTGAACAATATGTCTGGGGTCATTCTGTGCCTTTGCTCCAGTCAAAGCACTTATATTGATACTGATGCACTGATGTGATGCCGTGAAATGAAAGGTAATCATTTCATGGCCATAACTCCAGAGTAACAGGTATTGAGCACATTTTAACATTTAAAGTAACACAAACCAAAAACCATATGTTCTACTACCATTATCTTTTCCATCATCATCATCATCATCATCATCACTTTCGGTGATTCTCTAAGTTGCAAGCATTTATGACCAAAAATGTGTTTTGTTAGTGTCACAGTGTTCTTGACCTTTGACCTCTGACCACCAAAAACACCTCAGTTCATCCTTGAGTCTAACTGAACATGCCAAATTTCATGATATTGCATATCAATGTACCAGGGAAAGGGAGACAGATTGACAAACACATCAAACAGAGGTGCAATGCTGTGTATCTGATTGAAATCTGACTGAAAATTGAAAAAAAAATGAATGATTTAACATGAACTTTCTCCATACAGATTCATGTTCACCCACACGATGGTGACTTCTCATCTTGCACCATGACTGATTAAAATGTTTTTCAATTATGTATTACCTACTCCAGGGCAGTTACATAATCATCTGTGTGTTTGTTGATCTGGGCCAAGGATGTGCTTCTATTTCTTTTTTTTTTTTTTTTTTTTTTTTTTTCTAACATTGAAGGATATTTGGATTGAATTACAGGACTGCGGGGCCTTGGTAGCGGTATGTACTCTACTGAGTGCCTTTGACGTTCAGGGTTCTCAAACACTTTCAGTTTGAGACTCAAAGGAGAATACGAATTGGCAGAAAATCTATGTTTTTAGCAACTCTTTTTTGATCAACACAATATTAAATAAACACATTAGGGACAAGCCAGTAATTTGGGGATGGAATGTTCAAAAATGACTTACAGCTGGTAGGACGTTAATAATCACAGCTAACATTAAGTAATAACAACACACCAGGCACCTCATAACACAAACAACTGAAATGCTTACACACAAAAACATGACTCATTTACTTTTCCAGTGTCAAAAAATTGTCTATGAAAAACAGTGGCGGCTAGTGAAAGTATTTTTTGGTGGGGAGCAGTATGCAAGTCAGTTTTCAGATGCACTATACAGGGGTGATAGGATTCCGGCATCATGCCAGATTTCCAGCGTGCGGCAATCAGCAAGGGGGGGAAACGCAGGATATATATCATGCGTGCAAAAAGATCGGAGCCAGTGCAATATAAATCGCTCCAGCCTGGGCTTTAATAAACCTCTCAGGGCGTTTTCACACAGCGTACTCGAGTCTGTATCCAAGGACGCTGGACCCCAAAGTCTGCTTAATTTTATCCATGTGAATGCAACTGTTCCGTGCTTGAGTACCATGCCCAAGTCCAGTTGAGAAGGAAGTCCTGGGTCCGAACTGCCCGTACCCCAGCACAGTACGTTGCCGTGTGAATGCGATCAGTGCCCAAGTCAGAAAGTGACCTAATCACTACTCCGACAACGAAAGTGAGTTAAGCACCATGAGACCATAGACGGTGCTCCTGTTGTCTCCTGAAAAAGCCTCGGATCCGCGCGGCACAGGTTTACCTTATCAACTAGAAGCACTCGGAGAGCGCAGACCTCCGCCAAGGCTGATCAGTGCCCCCCCCCCCCCCCCCTCCATGGGCCCCCCCACCCCCGATCACCACCAAAATGTAATCATTTCTTCCTTATCCCATTTCCAACAAACCCTGAAAATTTCATCCAAATCTGTCCATAACTTTTGAGTTATGTTGCACACTAACGATCAGTGCCCCCCCCCGTGGGCCCCCCCACCCCCGATCACCACCAAAATTTAATCATTTCTTCCTCATCCCATTTCCAACAAACCCTGAAAATTTCATCCAAATCTGTCCATAACTTTTTGAGTTATGTTGCACACTAACGGACAGACAAACAAACAAACAAACAGACAAACAAACAAACCCTGGCAAAAACATCACCTCCTTGGCGGAGGTAATCAAACCACTCTGTAATATATCAGGGACAACAAAGGTCGCTCTGCTTCTCTTTGCCTCAAACAGGCTAAAAGATAAGTAGGGGTTTGTCTTCTGACTTCCACATTTGTAGGATAGCGACAGAATTCCTTCCACACCGCCACCTACTGTTTCAGCCCTGTAACACCCATTCATACTCAAGCACAGGCTGTGGTACACGCATGTGAACGGAACATCTGTGGGAAAGGTATGAACATATCCAAGTACAGTATGGACTCGAGTACGCTGTGTTAAAACACCCTCACCCTCAACTTGGGATGTAACGATTACCGGTATAATGATAAACCGCAGTAAAATTGCCAACGGTTAGTATTACCGTTTAAATTCTAATTATCATGATAACCGTGTTTGATTATCACACTTTTCCGGAGAAAACGCCTATGTAAAGATCAGCTTTTATGTCAAATATTTGAGTGTAGTTTTAATTTATTACAATTTTAATTGTATATACCTAATATTTGGAACCAATATTTTCTTTTAAAGTCTTTGAAAAGGTTCATTAAGCATCTGTGTGTTATTTATGCAATACATTATATACATTTTTCAAATTGGATTTTATATTTTTTGTGTGTTTTTTGTCCTTTTATGTTTTTATAGTAGGTTAAAGTGAAAAAATAAGAGGCAGTTGATATAAATGAAGTTATGTTGACAAAAAAGATGCCAAACATGGGTACCAAACATGAGTATAGTAAACATTTGTTTATATACAGGGTGGGGAAGCAAAATTTACAATGAACATTTAGTTGTTTTTTCTCAGCAGGCACTACGTCAATTGTTTTGAAACCAAACATATATTGATGTCATAATCATACCTAACACTATTATCCATACCTTTTTAGAAACTTTTGCCCGTATGAGTAATCAGGAAAGCAAACGTCAAAGAGTGTGTGATTTGCTGAATGCACTCGTCACACCAAAGGAGATTTCAAAAATAGTTGGAGTGTCCATAAAGACTGTTTATAATGGAAAGAAGAGAATGACTATGAGCAAAACTATTATGAGAAAGTCTGGAAGATACTATTAAAGAAGAATGGGAGAAGTTGTCACCCCAATATTTGAGGAAATCTTGTGCAAGTTTCAGGAAGTGTGTGAAGGCAGTTATTGAGAAAGAAGGAGGACACATAGAATAAAAACATTTTCTATTATGTCAATTTTCTTGTGGCAAATAAATTCTCATGACTTTCAATAAACTAATTGGTCATACACTGTCTTTCAATCCCTGCCTCAAAATATTGTAAATTTTGCTTCCCCACCCTGTAGTTAAAGGCAAAATCAAAAGTACTGAAAACATACAAAATAGGCTCAGATCACTAAGGGTTAATATTTGAATGTTTCTGCCAACAGAAGGTACGTTGTACCTATTATTATTATGTTGGTTTTTTTTTTCAAAATACAACTTGGTTAAATTATTTCAGTGTTTGTATAAGTACTTTTTGAACATTTAGAGCACATTTTCAACAATACCGCAATAATAATGATAACTGTGATAATTTTGGTCACAATAACCGTGATATGAAATTTTTATATTGTTACATCCCTACTCTCAACCAATGGCTTTCGCTCCCAAGAAGTTCAAATACAGCTACTAGCCAATCAGTAGTAGAGAGGGGCGGGTCTTGTGGAGACGAACAAACTGTTTCGGAGCAAACAACTTCAGTTCAGTGGTTGTAGAGATAAAAGGCGAGAAGATGAAGAGTGGTGAAGACGTCCTGCAGGTTCACAGGGGACTGAAAAATAAATGGCGTTGGGCGTGGGTAGAGGAGGTGGGAATGGATGGAAAACCGAATGGAAGTTGGTGCAAAAAATTAAGACAAGGGGATGTTTGTTTTTGTACATAATGCTTGCACACATTGAAATATGTGATGATCCATAAAAAAGTTCTTTCACCGCATAAAGCTGACCCTAGCCGTAGAGCTGCTGTGCGTGCATCACATGGAGTATTATTACCACCTTATGATCTGTTGTAATATGTCTGTAGTAGTAATGCAGATCAGCGGGGGGGGGGTCGATCTTGTGACATTCCATTTCTGAGGAAGGTCTTGATTCTTTTCGGGGTGTGACATTTACTCCTGTGGATGCTGTTCTCCAATCTCTTGTATTTTAGGGGGTCTACAGCACACGCACCGTTTATAATGACTTTTGACTTCTGACAGAGCGATAAGTTTGGAGATGTTTGTCCTCTTTGTTCATTTTGAAACTTTCATTACTGAGCCCCTCCCACATCCAACATACAGAGGCCTTTCTGAGGCATTTCATTTGACTTTGATTAAACCAATATTCAGGGCGGCAAGAAGACAACCCAACATCTGAACAGAAGAGGCAAGGATAGACAAAAAACTTTCCTTCTAATTCAATTGGAAAAATGGATAATATAAATTAGAATTGTTATGTATTCTGCACTGCCAATTGGCGGACCTATTAAAAAATGGTTTGTGACCCATTTTGTGAGAGGCAGTGCTAGTTAATATTCAGATATTCAAACTGCAAACTAAATTTGACATCATTGTCAGCCTGAAGCTTAATGATGCTTTATACAGTTGCATGCTAATGTGTGTGAAGAGGGGTATATAATTAGAAGACTAGACGATGTGCTCTAAATGCTGACCACTGTTCACAAAACGACTATGGCTGATTGGGCCGTCCTTAATGAATGACACAATGAAGGAAAATATTAAACTAACATATGCTCCTTTACTCACTTTTCATGCTGTATCATCTCAGGTCCTAGCCTGGACTCCTCGCCTTGACCCCCCCCCCCCGGCAGAGATGTGCATGGAATAGTTGAGGTGACGCCCTGATGGCCCTCACCCATCTGTTCTTTAGTTAAAATGTACTGTCGTATTTTATGATCCGACAGATGAATGCTCATGAAAGCATAGGCTTAACTTTTAATTCAATGTACAACAAGGCATGACGTGTCAGTAGACGCTGTAGGGATGTCATATATTTTTTAAGTCTCATTTGGCCTTTTAAATAATTGAGAAATGAAGTCTTGCTCCTATCATGGTTACCATAATCTTATACGTGTGTCAACTTTATTCAGCATATCACGTGTCCGATCACCAACATGACTTCTGTAAGACCTCCTTAAAGCATAATTAGCTCCTTGATCACAGTCCTCCATGTGCACTTAAGGGATCTGGGACATCCTTCAAGACCTAGATCACCTAGATTGATTTTCAGGTCACAAATGCATATCAAGGAGTCAAGGAGACAAAGAAGCAAAAAAAAAAGCAAATAAGCTATGGAGTGTGTGAGATTGGAAAGTAGGGGACTGTGGTAAACATATTCAAGAATTATTAATTCAAGAATCTTTATTATCCCCAAGGGGCAATTCTCTGTGCAGCCAGCAGTAAAACACTGTCCAAACACACCAAAAAACAAAACAATTCATAAAAACAGTTCAGACAATTCTTAAATACAGAATGTAATTATAAAGTGCTATTTAACCCATAAAAACCCAAACAGACACTGACGAACTTCTACTGATCTAAAATGTTTAATACCTGTTGATCCACTAATTCTATCAATCCATGTAAATAATTGATGTAAAATACAGTTTGTCATCTTTTCATGGTCATCAGGTATGACCTATTTGGATGTTCAGAGGCTCCATAGTGAACAGAGAAACACCATCATCTTCTATAACATTGATTCACCAGTAAAACCCATGGAGTTGGATCAATGCCAGTGGATGGAGACACTAGGTGTATGTTAGGATAATGATATACACTCAACAAAAATATAAACGCACCACTTTTGTTTTTGCTCCCATTTGTCATGAGCTGAACTCAAAGATCTAAAACTTTTTCTATGTACACAAAAGGCCTGTTTCTCTCAAATATTGTTCATAAATTTGTCTAAATCTGTGTTAGTGAGCACTTCTCCTTTGTCCTTTGCAGAGATAATCCATCCACCTCACAGGTGTGGCATATCAAGATGCTGATTAGACAGCAGGATTATTGCACAGGTGTGACTTAGGCTGGCCACAATAAAAGGCCACTCCAAAATGTGCAGTTTTACTGTATTGGGTGGTCCAGGGGGGTCAGAAAACCAGTCAGTATTTGGTGTGACCACCATTTTCCTCGTACAGTCTTCTTCATGAATTCTCTGAAACACCTTTGGAGATGGCTTATGGTAGAGAAATGAACATTCAATTCAAAGGGAAAAGCTCTGGTGGACATTCCTGAAGTCAGCATGCCAATTGCATATTCCCTCAAAACTTGTGACATCTGTGGTATTGTGCTGTGTGATAAAACTGCACATTTTGGAGTGGCCTTTTATTGTGGCCAGCCTAAGGCACACCTGTGCAAAAATCATGCTGTCTAATCAGCATCTCAATGTGCCACACCTGTGAGGTGGATGGATTATCTCAGCAAAGAAGAAGTGTTCACTAACACAAATTTAGACAGATTTGTGAACAATATTTGAGAGAAATAAACCTTGTGTGTGCACAGAAAAAGTTTTAGATCTTTGAGTTCAGCTCATGACAAATGGGAGCAAAAACAAAAGTGGTGCGTTTATGTTTTTGTTGAGTGTATTTTACTGAACAAATCACTTTTTCTTCAGTTTTGTCTTTTATTGATTTAACCCTCAACTTTAATCTGAGTTTTTATGAACATCTGCATGATCAGTAAATGACATATAGAAAAATATCTGATGTTCACTGAAAAACACAAAATACAAATGGCTATTTCATCCTGCATTTAAGCAGACTAAACCTTCACCCTGATAGAAGCAGCTTGAACTCGGCTAGTGGTCAGCTTGGGGTCGGCTAGGATCTGCTCTGCTTTCTTCAGTGTCGGAGGCCTGTGCACGGTGTGGACGTCAGTAAGGCTACGTTCAGATAGCAGATCTTAATGTACAATTTGGATTTTTTGCTGAAATCCGATTTTTTGTGTGCTCTTTCATATTATGAAAAAAAGTAAACAACACGCGCATCCAAAAATAGGAGGTGTGCAGGATCCCAGAAAAATTAACCATGAAAAAATAAAGGAAGGTCCGCACAACCTGTGAGCTCCCAAACCATTTATTGTGTGATGTTTCGGGCCGAGGCCCTTCATCAGACCTTCATCAGAGTCTGATGAAGGGCCTTGGCCCAAAACGTCACAGAATACAGGGTGGGGAAGCAAAATTTACAATATTTTGAGGCAGGGATTGAAAGACAGTGTATCACCAATTAGTTTATTGAAAGTCATGAGAATTTATTTGCCACAAGAAAACTGACATAACAGAAAATGTTTTTATTCTACAGGGGTTGGACAAAATAATGGAAACACCTTCACCTCAAGATGATAATGCCCCAGTCCATACAGCTAGAATTGTTAAAGAATGGCATGAGGAACATTCTAATGAAGTTGAGCATCTCGTATGGCCGGCACAGTCCCCAGACCTCAACATTATTGAGCATTTATGGTCAGTTTTAGAGATTCAAGTAAGACGTCGATTTCCACCGCCATCGTCTCTGAAAGAGTTGGAGGGTATTCTAACTGAAGAATGGCTTAAAATTCCTTTGGAAACAATTCACAAGTTGTATGAATCAATACCTCGGAGAATTGAGGCTGTAATTGCCGCAAAAGGCGGACCTACACCATATTAAATTATATTTTGTTGATTTTTTAAGGTGTTTCCATTATTTTGTCCAACCCCTGTATGTGTCCTCCTTCTTTCTCAATAACTGTCTTCACACACTTCCTGAAACTTGCGCAAGTGTTCCTCAAATATTCGGGTGACAACTTCTCCCATTCTTCTTTAATAGTATCTTCCAGACTTTCTCCTAATAGTTTTGCTCATAGTCATTCTCTTCTTTCCATTATAAACAGTCTTTATGGACACTCCAACTATTTTTGAAATCTCCTTTGGTGTGACGAGTGCATTCAGCAAATCACACACTCTTTGACGTTTGCTTTCCTGATTACTCATATGGGCAAAAGTTTCTGAAAAGGTATGGATAATAGTGTTAGGTATGATTATGACATCAATATATGTTTGGTTTCAAAACAATTGATGTAGTGCCTGCTGAGAAAAAACAACTAAATGTTCATTGTAAATTTTGCTTCCCCACCCTGTAAATGGTTTGGGAGCTCACAGGTTGTGCGGACCTTCCTTTATTTTTTCATGCTCTTTCATATTACACATTAATGCGACTTCTATCAGTTTTGAGTATGAACTGAATGTGACCCTGAAGTGACCTGCATGCGCAAAAGAGGTCCTGATGTAATATGTGCCCATGCAGGAACACACTGTGTTCACAGAAGTAAATATGTTTTTCCCACCGCGCCTGCTCCTGGGACACAGAATTGTGATGTTTGCTGCATTTGCAATGATGTAAAGGTCAGATAAACGCGACCTGGCCGCTCAGACTAAGGTCGCATTGTAAAATATCAGATACATATCGGATTTAGGACCACAGAAGAAAATGGCCTGGGTCAGATTTGAAAAAATGGGATTTGTGCTGTTCAAAGTGTCTTTCACAGATCAGATACAGGTCACATATGGGCAAAAAAAAAAAAATCGGATTTGGGCCACATTTGCCTGCAGTCTGAACTTAGCTTTAGATTCGTGTTGGCAATTTTGCAACACAGCTTCACAACACTCTGCAGTCTGCTTTGACTTTTAACAGAGAGGGCTCCATACCAACACATGAAAGAAAAGGTAAGAATATTTTCAATAAAACAACAGTAAAACATCCTCATAAAAGTCTGGTCCATGTTAAACTTTCTTTGTTTCCTAAGTAAAAGCATCAGCTGATTTGCCTTTATACATATGGCATCCACTTGTGCCTTGAAGGTCAACTTTTCATTTCATTACGTAGGGCTGCACGATACTGGAAAAAAACTGACATTGCAATTTTTTTTAACCCCTATTTCAATGTGAAAAACTGCTCAGGGGGATATAATAGCTGTTTGGTGCTGAAGTAAATGGTCAAACTAATTACACTGGTCTACAATTTTTTAGAAATGATTTGCTTCAGAGATTAAATGTGCTAAATGTTACGTATTTTAATAAGATTAATTGGAAAATAAATGACAACAGTGCTGGTTTGCTGATGTTTTCAAGGTATATGATTAAGTGTTATTACACATATATATTGGTTTATGTACATTTATATAATAGTTTTATAAATGTTCCACTAAATAGAACCTGTAAAGTGAATGTATTCTAATGTACAGACAGTGTTTTGAAGTAGATCTTGTAGCTCTGAGACAAATATTCCTTTTGAGTCAAACCCATTCTCTTGTTAATTCTTGAATTTCACATTTTGACCCAAGGCTGTATCTTGGAAAGTTCAGCCAACCAGCATTTTTGACTTGATTTTTCTTTATCAGTGACTCTCATGTGGTAAAATTTCATTACTTTTATTCTGGAAGTATTTTCCTTGCAGACCAGTGTTAGTTGTGTTTCCTCTCGTGGCAAAAGATGGAAGGCATGTTGAGCGGCATTATGTAATAAATTCCCATTATGTAATAAAAGTTCAAAATGTAATAAGAATGTCACGTCATCTTGTAATAAAGCCGCATTATGTAATAAACTGATGCATTTTGTAATAAACTACCTCAATGCATTATGTAGTAAATTTTTTCGCATTATGTAGTAAGTTATTACGTTTTGAGAAATTTATTACAAAATGCACTTGACACATTTTTATTTTCAGGAGAATGTAATGTGCTAAATTAATCTTTAAACTGTGTGGTTAAAGTTCTGATTACATTACCTGTAGCTCCTGTGACTAATTTCTTCTAAATTGCGCTGAAATTATATCAGTTTGGATTGTTATTACATAATGAACCATGTTATTACATTTTTTTTTTTTTTAATAAAAATATGTCCAGTGCATTTTGTAATAAATTTCTCAAATTGTAATAACTTACTACATAATGCAAAAAAATTTACTACATAATGCATTGAGGTAGTTTATTACAAAATGCATCAGTTTATTACATAATGCGGCTTTATTAATAATAATAATAATAATAATAATAATAATAATAATAATAATAAACTTTATTTGTATAGCACCTTTCATACAGAAATTGTAGCCCAAAGTGCTTCACATTGATTGAAAAAATACAATATTAAAATACATTAAGATTTGATTATAAATCAAGAAATAAAATGAAATTTGAGAGAAATACAATAAAATAAAAATAAATACAGCGCACATTAAAATATTTGATTATGCATAGAATTTTTGAAGTGCAAGAAATAAGATGAAATTTGAGAAATACAATAAAATAAAAATAAAACAGCGCACATTAAAATATTTGATTATGCACAGAATTTTTGAAGTGCAAGAAATAAGATGAAATTTGATTACAAGATGACATGACATTGTTATTACATTTTTAACTTTTATTACATAATGGGAATTTATTACATAATGCAGCTCAACAAGGCACTATCAACACAGAACACGTCTTTCAGTATCATCCTTCTTGTAGCTGAAATAATTCCAGATAACTGACATTGCTTTTGTTTTTAGCACCAAGTCTTTGGTTTTCCTGTTTTTCTCTTGTTTGCTGCTCATTGTTCAATGTTGTTACCTGCGACTCACTCCATGTGCAGGGGCGTGGTCTACTTTGGCAAACTGATTAAGAACGATTGTGATTGGTGGATCGCTGCGTGCAGTGTGTGTCAGGTACCCAGGTTGAAATTAAATGATAGCATGTTGAGTTCGTTTGCCTCCTACACTGCACGACCTGCGATGTGACTATTGCGCACACGTACATTGCGATGACGATGCTCAAACGATATATTGTGCAGCTCTATCATTATGGTATATTGTGTACAGAAGTCAACACTCTCAGCGCCATTTGGGTTTAGTGTCGTTTTGTTCTTCTTAAAAAGGGACAATGGTGAAATTAAGTTAAAAAGCCTCTCACAGCACCACTCTGAGAGAATACAAGTTATCATGTGCCAAATAATCAGCAGGGGTTTCTGTTAGTTTTTAAACAGTGTAATAAAATCATTGGGGACAAGGTCAGAAAACACCATTTTTGGCAGTTAAGTAAAAACAATCAACATAGAACAAAATGGACTGCACTTACTGGAATAAATAATGATTGGCTACTGTTCAGATATGCTGGATGTGTTTATGGGCCTCTGTGAGTCAGTGTTCAGATACCATCGGGTCATTGTAGGAACAGCTCAGAGACTGAAATCTGTCCCACTGTAATGTGCACATATCAAAGAAGAACATTTCAGGGTGGGGATGAAGAGATGGGATGATGCGCCGCAGAAAGTGAATTTCCCTCGATAGAATTCGTGGCAGCATCAGTAAAAATCTCCATGACTCAAGCAAAAGTTCCCAGATTTGATTTGAAAAAAGGATGATGAGATGAAAACTGTACTGCATATAGAAAACTACGCCTTATGTACAGAACCATTTCAGCAGATGATGTTGTGTGCAGTAGGACTGGAAGAATAAAGACAGGAAGATAAAACTGCGAGCACTCAGTATGGTGATGATGATGAGGAGGAGGAGGAGGCGGATGCAGAGAGGAAAAGAGCCACCACACAGACAGACACCATGCTGGCAGTGGGATAATCCATGATTATAACTGCTTTAAATCATAATGCTGGTGCACACTGCTCCCAATTGTCTGACTGCTATCTATACTCTGATCATGTCTTTGCATTTTATTTCCTTACGTTCTAACAGGATACAAAGTGAATTTATAATCACTCAGTCATGAACAACGACAATTTCAATCAAAATGTAACAATCATTGAGAAGCTTGAATGTTTAACCCTCCGGTATCCCGTCCAGCAAGGCCCTTACTAAGCACCAAGTGTGCATTTTTGGCACACTTGTGGAATAATGTCAAAAAATGTTTCATACAGTTTGTTTTTAATTCTTTCACACTTGTTTCTATTTCATCAACTTGAGCCGGAAATAAAAAATACCAAACACTCAATAACTGTGTCATTTTTTAACCCTTAAAATGCCATGTTTGTAATGTAAACAAACCATTTTTTGGATGCAAAAAACACACACACACACAAACAAAACATTTTTTTCAATATACTACACAAAAAGTGGATCACATATTTGATTTTGCAGCCTGGCATATGTCAATGATTAACAGCAACACTGGTTAAATTGCATTATTATTTTGGCACTGTCATGTCTGCTCCAGACTGTGTCTGGATTTGTCTGTCTTTTCTGTTTTGTCTGTCATTTCCTGTTTTATTTTGTTAACTTTCCCTCATGTGTCATGTCTGGTGTCTTTACTTCCCCTCCTTGATTGTTTCACCTGCTCCTGATTACCTGACTCCTCCCTGATTATCTCCACCTGTGTCCAATTGTCTTCCCGCCCTCTTGTGTATTTAAACCCTGTGTTTTCCCCTGTTTCTTTGCCAGTTTGTGTTCTACCAGTGTTTTTGGATACCTGTCAGTCTGTCTGCCCGTTTTGCCTTCCGACCACCGATTCTGCCTGTTCCTCGTCTGCCTGCTCGTTTGGTTCTGACCTGGTTCGTACATCCGACTTCTGATTCTGCCTGTTCCCTGTTTACCTCAGCCTCCAACGTGTTACCTTGTGTTTTGACCCTCGCCTGGACTTTGACCGTGAGTAGCCTATCCCTCATGTCCCGTTGCCTCCTGAATTGCCCTCCTGGGTATGACCTGGCTTGTTTTTTGACTATCCTCTGTTTTACCCTAGTCAGGGTGCTGTCGGGAATCCTCCAGCTCGACCGTGCTGTCCATCCGCATTCCCTGCTCACAGCCCGGACGAAGAGTCCAGAAGCACACGCCTTCACAGACATGTTAACAATTCTGTGCTGTGTTTTTCCTACTGTGATTGTGTTTAATAAACACTCTCAACTGGTCATCTGCGTTCTGGTCTTGCATTTGGGTTCAGCCTTTGTACTAGTCCCATTACAGGCGCTAGGTCAAATGTTCAAAAATACTAGCATCTGTCACCAAGTGTGCACAAAATGCACACCTATACATCAAACTATTAAATATTATATATTGATTTATTTTTCTGCTCTAATTTGATTTTATTTTGGTAAATCAAGGTCAGCCCTAATCATACATGTCAAAAAAATCATTCATTTTAGAATTTTTTTTTTTTTTTTTTTAACCCTTTAAACGATCTTTTCATCATGATGTCACTACATTTTTTGATGCAAAAAACACAAAATAATTTGTTTTTTGTTTGTTTCTTTTTTCAAAATACTACATAAAAATTGGATTACATATTATTTGATTTTTGCAGCCTGGCATATGTCAATGATAAACAGCAACATTAACAACGTCAATAAATTAATTTAGACCCTCACCTCTCAAATGAAGCCCAGGTATCAGTAAAAGCAGGATTTATGCTTTAATGGCTTACGGATCAAAAACAGTGGTTATAATGGAAGAAATAGTGCGTTTTAGGCACACTTGGGAGACAGATGCTAGTCTTGTAATTTTCTTTTGTTTACAATGTGCAAATTTTAGTTGGTGGCCAGAATTTTAAAGATCATGCACAAATGAACAACTTTTGAATTCTAACATTATTTAAATTGTGAAAAATAATGTGAAGTTTTTTAAAACGAAGTGCAAAGTGTGCCTAAAAAGTGCACCCGGATACCGGAGGGTTAAAGGGTAGCAAAACTCTTCAAGTCTTCACTGTTTTTGTCAGTTTTCAGACACAGGAAACCCTCAAATGCAGCCCAAATTTAATTTAAAGTCAGTCAACTTTTAGCATCAGGTATTTAAACTTTAGGGAGTCACAGCATGACTGTGGAAATCAATAGAGAAAGAATAATGTCTAAAACGTCACTGGCAGATTTCATGCTAACTGGGTATGTGGGGCTTCTGATTGTGTTTTGAAAAACAGACAGCTCAAAAGATTAAAAACAACACCCTTGAAAAAGCAAAAACCCAGATATTCACAGTGACTAACACATTCCAGGCCCAAACTAGAAGATGTGGAAATAAAGAGAGGGTTCAAAAGGTAGTCTGTACAAATACTATAGGAAAGTAGGCCCATTATGAATACAATTATACAACTGTATTATGGATACAAATATATACATAGATCCAAACTCTTCAAAAACACAGGAAAAAGTGGCTGTAAAAGTGTCATTTGCCATCAAAAGTCATGAAAAACAATGGTTATGCAATCAAGTACTAACTCCTGTGTGTATCATGTGACTAAAACAGACCGAAAAGACAACATGGAATGTCTAAAAGCACTGTTTTTGTCAGTACAATGCCATAGCTATTGACGTAAGAACTTAAGAGATTTTGGTTATTATCAAGAAAACATGGAAAATGGATAGATATCAGCTCTGAAATTAAACTGCTATGAGCTATTTTTGTTGTTATCATTATATTTGTCAAAACAAATGTACCTTTAGTTGTACCAGGCATTAAAATGAACAAGAAACTGAAGAAAACAAGGGGTGGTCTAATAATTTTTTCCGTGACTGTAAACCAGGATAAAGCTGGTTTAGTGAAGACATGCAACAAGCTAGTTAGCTGGGTTTGCTGATGTTTCTTACGTACATACAGTGAGAGTAGATAAACACAATTTTTTGGGATCTTAGTGACCTATTTACTTCAAAATGTGTGTAGCATTGGGAGTGCTTTGATCATATGGTAGGAAAATGAACGGCTGGACGGACAGATGGATGGACGGACAGATGAACAAATGAGCTATTAAAAGGTACCTGTAGTGATTTTTCATTGCTCGCTATTTCAAAAGATTACATATAATCCTAGCGGTTCCATCTGGTAACTTACATTATATCCCGTTGTCAAGTACACGCAAGTACTAAGTGATTGCTCCCTCTGTCAATCATGGTCAGAGACATGTTGCCTCCTCCACAGGCCATCCCAGTACCTGTAGTGACACAAACTCGTCAATTTGTCCGATTGGCTGTGCTGTGATGGCACATTATCGGTCTGTGCTGGGTCACATCACATCTCTAGGACAATGGCCGAGTGCAAAGCTTATGGCTGCTGAAACAGAAAGCACAGAAATAGCCGTAGTTTGCTTCCACTCAGTCTCACTCACTGACTGCTGCTTGTTTACTCGCACTCGATCACCCGAAATCAATGATAGTACGTCACTTCTGGCCGGCTCCCCATAGATTCTGCCCCCACCCAGAATTCACAAAATAAAGAGGTCTAGTGTGGTGCATTTATAGTGATTTTTTTTTTTTACTAAATTTGCGCCTCTTGCTTATAAGTAATACACAAAGTACAATTAATGCCATAAACATGACTAAGTTGACAAGTAAGTTGCAATGATGCATGTTAAGATTCTCATTTTAACACACCATCTGTTGTGATCAATACATCCTCACTGTAAAAATACATCCTCACAGTAAAAGGAGAATGCATGCATAAGTGGAATGTAAAATCAGCCACTGACAATTTGACCTTTCATGGAGATGACCTAGTAGGCCTGCAATGGTGCACAAAATTTCCGGTTCAGTACGTTCTCGGTTTTGAAAGCCACGGTTCATTTTTTTTTTTTTTCGGTTCGGTACGGGAAGAAAGAAAACCCCGCAAAATGTCTTTAATGCATTTATGAATTTTTTAACATTCTTCCACCAATTTTTAGAGACAGTAGAATATAGAAAAACAGGAATAATAGAATTCTGCTGCTATAAATCAAATAGAAAATAAAATATTACTAAAAATGTATTTTAAACATTAGTATTGCACTTTTTCCAGAAAGGTAGTTTTGAACAAACAACAAAAATCTAATCACAGTTCTGTCAGTTCACATTCTGCATTAAAATAACAACAAAAAAATTCCACATGAAGTGCAACATTAAGAAGAGGGCAAACTCAAATTCTCTTCGAACAAACTGAAGAGCAACAGTGACAAAAAAATTAACCTAATTATTTATTTTAGGACAACTAACAAACTGTTTATGCCACTTTGTGTACTTCGCGTAGTGATCCCAAACGGGACTGTAATAATGGCGGAGGGTCCTCAGTCTCTTCCCTTCAGGTTGACATCATATTTGTTTTTTTTTAACCTTATGGCAGCAGCTATTTCGTATTTTGGGTCATTGTGCACTAGTTCCATATGTCCGTGTGGAACTTGCGTGGATTTAAAGTTCCACATCGAATGACGTCTTTCGTTCCTTTTTCTTTTTCTCAACATACTGTGCCGTTTCGGTACAGCTGTGTACTGAACAGGTGCGTTCCGAAACGGTTCGGTTCGGTACATGTACCGTCACAGGCCTATGACCTAGTGTTTGAAAACTAGGGCATTTCTTAACCAAGGAGGTATCAGAGAGCAAGACTGTGGAAGCACATTCTATTGTCTCACTATATCTTTATGTAACTAGAAAAGCACTAGGAGAGCACAAACCTCCGCCAATGCAGATCAGCCCCCCCCCCCCCCCCCCCCCCCCCCCCCCCATCACCACCAAAATGTAATCATTTGTTCCTTGTGTCAGTATCAACATTTCCTGAAAATTTCATCAAAATCCTTATATATCTTTTTGAGTTATCTTGCTAACAGACAAACAAAGAAACCCTGATGAAAACATAACCTCCGTCATTCCTTGACGGAGGTAAAAATATACTTGCTTTAACCCCGATTCAGTGACTTTTTGTGTTTTTGCTTCAAATTGTGTCCAGAGTGCTAGAAAACTTTCATGACAAAGTACACTTCAACAGTTACAAAAAGATGACGAACTTGGCTGGATTCGGGATAGGGTGCACTGACTGTACGTTTGTAACCCTGGGCTATTGATTATAAACAGCCACCGAGCCTTGACCGTAGCAACGCTCAAGGAAAAAGAAGTTTGTCATGTTCACCATTTACCACATCATGGAGGTGTAGGACTCTCTGAGGAGGGTATCGTAAATGCTCAGCTGTGTTTTCAGCAGTTGTTCCTTGTTTAGCTTAAGGCTAAAGCTCTATGTGTACCGCAGTTTTGTCAGATTTAGTTTATAAAGTTAGATCTTTTATATGTGGATAGGGTTATTTGACCGATGAATGTATAACTGTAAAACTCCCTACAGACCAAATTAATGTTTATAAGGACTGATGCTCACACTCTTCTGTCATTTGACTTAGATTAAACATCTCATTTGTTAATTTGCCATGAAGATCCAGTATAATAAAGCAGTGATCAGGGTTCAAGACTTATTCTAAGTAATGATAAACTCGAGGGGACTTTTCATTAAAGGCTTTCAAGTTCTTTGCAGATCCAAGGTCACAGCAAGAGCATGATCAAAATCTCCCTACATCTGCTTCCTCTGAGGCTCTAATCCTCCTGTGCCAGCGACCATCAGGCAGCGTTGTCCAAGTGCCAGTGATTTTTTTTTTTTTTTTTTTTTACTTGAAAGACACTGGCAAATACGAAGTGTATGCTCTGCAAAAGGCATCATACATGTAATCTCAGAAGTGTAGCTATTTAAAGGAGTACTCATGGACTAACTAATTACTAGTCTGTGTACAGCAGGCTCTCTGTTGGCTTAAAATCTGACGTGTCTGTGGTGAGCGTTCTGAATGTATGATTTATTTTAAATATTCCTAAAAATTCAACTGTTTGCTCAATAGGAAAAGTTTCAAAACATGCTGATAGAATAGACCTTGTTCTTTCCATAGACATCTGAGCATGCTCAGTGCACCACCCCCACCTGTGGAATGGGGGGCAAAACACAGAGCAGTGAGTGAGACCGACTCACTATAAAAATAGATGGTTTGGGCTTTTTAAACCATTTTCCTTGTCGTTTTTTTTTTTTTTTTTTTTTTTTTTTTTTTTTTTTTACTGTTAATTGCAGTGTTGTGGTGATTTTTTTTTTTTTTTTAACTGTGTTTTTACTGTGTTTTGACCATGTAACTACTTTATGGGGTTCAACCAGATGCCAAAAAGCAGCTGGACTGATTTAGAAAAATCAGCCCCAAAACAAAAACTACTGAATCTAAATTCAAATCCTTGTTGGTGTTCAGTGTGTTCCAGTTCACAGTTCATGTTCAACATCCTAAATCTTTTACTAATGTACATTCTGAGCATCTTATTTAGTAAAAACCTGTAAAACTTAAATTCCTCTCTTTGTCTTTTTCTCTTTGCCACGCTGTTTTGACCCTAAAACCTGAGGCACCGTTAAGGGGGGGGGGGGGGGCATGACAAATTCAATGGGCCCAGCATTTGTGGGTGGCCAGTAGAGCAGAGCAGTGGAGGGGGTCCAGTGGATACTAGGGATGTAACAATATGAAAATTTCATATCACGGTTATTGTGACCAAAATTATCATGATTATCATTATTATCGTAGTATTGTTAGAATTGTGCTCAAAATGTTCAAAAAGTACTTATACACACACTGAAAGTTGTATTTTGAAAAAAAAAAAAAAAAAAAAAATCAAATAATTGGCACAGTGTACTTTCTCTTGGCAGAAACATACAAGTATTAACCCTTAGTGGTCTGAGCCTATTTTGGCTGTTTTTCAGTATTTTTGATTTTGCCTTTATATACTATATAAAGAAATGTTTACTATGCCTATGTTTGGTATCTTTTTTTTTCAGCACAACTTCATTTATATCATCTGCCTATTGTTTTTTTCACTTTATCCTACTATATCAACATAAAAGGCCAGAAAACACTAAAAAAATATATAAAATCCGATTTGAAAAATGTATACAATTTATTGCATAAATAACACAAAGATGCTTAACGAACCTTTTCAAAGACTTTAAAAGTGAATATTGGTTCCAAATATTAGGTATAGAAAATTAAAATTGTAATAAATGAAAACTATACTCAAATATTTGACATAAAAACATATATTTACATAGGCGTTTTCTGTGGTAATCAAACACGGTTATGATGATAATTAGAATTTAAACCGTAAAACTAACCATTGGCAGTTTTACAGTGGTTTATCTAGTTGATACAGGTTAGAAGTTGTGGAAATTCATGTAAGATCCACTGTATAATAGAGGCATAGAAGTCGGGAGTCAGACATTGAAAGCATGTTAAGTTTCGTTTCACACCAGTGTAAGTTACATTAGTTATGGATCGTACACCCCGACAGATCGACAAGATATTGAATTTTATGAAGGGTCCACAATGTTTGCCTTTCATGGGGTCTACAATGCCAAGCAAAACCTCTGAAGAAAAGGAACACATGCACATACTCACAGCAGCTGTTATGACACTGAAACAGACGCAAATACACAGCAGCACATTTCAGTGAAATAATTTTCTCAGGTGCTAAAGGGTTAATGAAAATGCTCAAAATAGTTTCTTTATTACCCCTAGCCATAAGTCACACTATACAAATGGGAATTCACAATGCTGGAGGAACTGTAGCTGCCACACTGCACATCATTTCCACATATTTTGGGAATGCCCAAAAATGAACCATTATTGGAAAGAAATACATAAAGCCATGGAAATCATTCTTAATACCTATTTACATTTTGATTTCAAAACCATGTATTTGGGATACATTTCTCCAGAGGTCAAAAACATAAACAGATACTTATTCAGCATATTACTAGCTGCAGGAAAAAAGGCAAATAACTAAACGATGGATGACACAAGAAGAACCGACAATAAATAAATAATTAGATAGACATAACCATGGGAATTTATAGGATGGAAAGAATAACCTTCATGTAAATTTGAAGATGGATTTTTTTGTGCAGCACTGGGATGGATGGGTGAGATATGTAAAGCCTTTGAGATCTGACTTTGCTGAGATGACTGCATGCATATGAACCCAAAATCCTCTGAAGGATTTGTTTTTGTGTTTTTATTTATCTTTATTTATACATTGATTCTTTACTTTGAGATCCTACGCCAGAACCATGATGAGCTGCTGTAAATGTTTTTGTTTTGCTTTTCTACGCCCACTCTCTGGATGTGTATAGTTTGTGTATTTGTTTATTTTTTCAATGTATGAAAAAAATCTTTCAATAGAAGAGAATTTAGAAAAAAAAAAAAAAAAAAAAGAAAATACTCAAAATAAAATAAAGAAAAAAAATCTTTCTGTTCTCATAAAGTGTTGATGAGCTTTAAGTGTTAATTAAGTCTTACACCTGATGATGGATTGATTAATGAAGCAAAAACCATAAAATGAGTGGCAGCTAGAGCTGGAGCTAAACCAATTTCCAGTATTGCCATCCAGTATAACAGGAATGGTAGAAGGTTAAACCTGTTTTATTTATTCAAAACAGCTGAACCGACATTTGTCATTATGGCAGGATGTGTCCTACATCAACAACCCGATGTCTACAGCATCATAGCAGTAAATCCAAGCAACATGACAATGTGATGAGCACATTATTACATTTTCTATGCAGTATTATATTGTTGTAAACAGATGGAACCACTAGTGTCTGCTGTGCCAAGACCAGTAACAATAACAAGATCACACTTCAGTAGAAAGAGGAGGAAGATGCAGGTCTTCAACTTAAACCACAACACTTGTCTGACTTGAACCAAGAACACATAAGATAAAAATGCAGCTGAGACAACATGTGAACACTGAAAAAAAGCAATGGAAAAGCTGATCAAGGTACTGCTTGTGTCATTCAAGTGCAACACTTTAGTGTATTGCTTCAATCCAGTGCTACACTCACCCAAACCTGCACCCTACAAATCTGAAGACAGAATCAGGACTAAAAATAAAACATTTCATTGGAATTTGACCAGCAACATATTAGGGATGCACCGATCCGATCTTTTCAGTCCCAATGCGATACCAATGCTGGGGCCCTGTGTAACGGTCGATGCCTGATAATGATCTGATATCATTGTTGATTTAAGAAGCTACAGTCTGTAGAGCATCTACCAAGGTTAGCTGTGTACTACCTCCAGCACTGGCTTCTTTTGAACTGCTGAGCTGCTGGAACTCCTCGTGCTCCTTTGGGTGGTGCTTCTGCAGGTGCTTAATTAAATTTGTCATGTTATATTTGGCAGTGTTACCACCACCCCTGGTAACATTCACTCTACAAGCATAACAAACTGCCATTGAGCTACTTGGTGTGGTAAGGCTGAAATGAAATTGCTCTGTATGTCACTCCAGTTCTTATGGCATTTGGAGTGCCGTACATACACATTTTCGACCTTTTGCCATTAGATTGCGCAACAATTTACACCAAGATCTCCGGTTCACATAATCAAAACCCTAATCCTAACCCACAGCGTGAACATTGACGCAGCATGAACATACATGCAGAAAGTTTATAATACGCACAGTTTACACGCCAATTAAAAGTGGCATGTATATTTTTGCGAGTCAGTGTTTATGCGAGTCATGATATCATGTTGAAATCACAGATCCACTAATTCACTCCATGTTGCCTGTCTGTGTTTGCAACAATTCCGCTCAACAAGATCTTCTGTACGCTCAACAAAAATATAAATGCACCACTTTTGTTTTTGCTCCCATTTTTCATGAGCTGAACTCAAAGATCTAAAACTTTTTCTATGTACACAAAAGGCCTGTTTCTCTCAAATATTGTTCATAAATTTGGCTAAATCTGTGTTAGTGAGCACTTCTCCTTTGTCCTTTGCTGAGATAATCCATCCACCTCACAGGTGTGGCATATCAAGATGCTGATTAGACAGCAGGATTATTGCACAGGTGTGACTTAGGCTGGCCACAATAAAAGGCCACTCTAAAATGTGCACTTTTACTGTATTGGGTGGTCCAGGGGGGTCAGAAAACCAGTCAGTATTTGGTGTGACCACCATTTTCCTCGCACAGTCTTCGTCATGAATTCTCTGAAACAGCTTTGGAGATGGCTTATGGTAGAGAAATGAACATTCAATTCACAGGCAAAAGCTCTGGTGGAGATTCCTGAAGTCAGCATGCCGATTGCATATTCCCTCAAAACTTGTGACATCTGTGGTATTGTGCTGTGTGATAAAACTGCACATTTTGGAGTGGCCTTTTATTGTGGCCAGCCTAAGGCACACCTGTGCAAAAATCATGCTGTCTAATCAGCATCTCGATATGCCACACCTGTGAGGTGGATGGATTATCTCAGCAAAGAAGAAGTGTTCACTAACACAAATTTAGACAGATTTGTGAACAATATTTGAGAGAAATAAACCTTGTGTGTGCACAGAAAAAGTTTTAGATCTTTGAGTTCAGCTCATGAAAATGGGAGCAAAAACAAAAGTGGTGCGTTTATATTTTTGTTGAGTGTATTTTTTGGATGGTGTCTTCTTATTCAGGTGGTTGCAAAGTGCATATTCACCATTAGAAATTTGAAGTAATTTCACTTACCTATCACACCTAAACCTCTCTGCTCCACTACTGAAAAAGTTCCTTTTTACCCTCACACATACTGGTGGCAGGGGATTGTCATCAGTAGGTCGTCCATAATAATGATAATAATGGATTAGATTTATATAGTGCTTTTCTATGAACACATACTCAAAGCACGTACAGTGGATCCAATATTCATTCACTCTCACATTCTCCCTCTGGTGGTGGTAAACTACATATGTATACACAGCTGCCCTGAGGCAGACTGACAGAAGCGTGGCTACCAATTTGCGCCTACAGCCCCTCCGACCACCACCAAACATTCATACACATTCATACACCAGTGTGAGTAGCAGCACTGGAGGCAAGGAGGGTGAAGTGTCTTGCCCAAGGACACATCAGCACATGGCTGGAACAGAGTGGGATTCGAACCGCCAACCCTTCAGTTATTAGACGACCCACTCTACCAGCTCAGATGGTCCATTCGTCTGTCTTTCCAAAAACTTTGGAATGCACTAATCAGTCAGGCCACTGGGTGGCACTAGGTGTGCCTGATAAGTCAGGCTGAGGGTTTTCAAGTGTCACATTATGTTCATTTATTTATCAACCTTGATTTAAACAGGAAACAAACTCATTGAGATTAAAAATCTCTTTTGCAAGAGTGTCCTGGCCAAAACAGCAGCAGCATACTCCTTAACCCATAAAGACTCAGTGCTAATTTTATGGCAGTTCCCAAATGAATTTTTCTTAATCTTTCTTTAGTGATTTATCACCATTTATTGTATTACTATCCTCTGTATTTTGAATTTTTCACTGTAAATTATGTATTTTCCTATATTTAATTTCCTAACTCAGAGTTAATTCAAAGGTTATTATATCAAAACAGAGAAAACTGAAGAAAAAGTGAAGTTTTCCACCAAAGATATCAATAAGTGACCATAAAAACAAGTGTCACCATCCACTGTCATTTATAAAACTCCATGGGTTTTACTGGTGAATCAATGTTTAGAGGAAGACGTGTTTGCTTGTTCACTATGGAGCCTCTGAACGTCCAAATGTGTCATATCTGATGACCATGAAAAGATGACAAATTGTATTTTACACTAATTATTTACATGCATTGATAGGATTAATAGTTCAACAGGTATTAAACAGTTTAGTTCAGTAGATGCTTTTGGTCGCCAGTGGAGGTTTGGGTCTTTATGGGTTTAATGGGAATACTAAATAAAAAATTAAGCAAATAAGCTATGATAAAATCAAAGCCAAGACACGATCCATGTATTACTCCACACATAATATTGACTTTGCATTGCACCATTTTTTGGACATATTTCAATGAAGTGTTATCGATAAATAAGACTCATAAGTCAGGAACTCTTAGGAGATAAGTCGGTTAAGTGACTCATGCCAAATCTCCTCTCTAGACAGGATGTGTGCCAACCTCTTGAGACGTTTTGTGCAACAAGAGGTCAGGAATGTTTATATTTCACTTCCCACAACTTAGAGCTGGAGAGTCTCTCCATGCAAAAGTGTGAAAGAGCATCGAGACAGGCGCGTAATCACAGCAGCTGCTCTGCTTCCTGCACCCTCTGCTATGAATTCTTAAAAGCCCTTATAATTTCCTCAGGGCTATTTCATCATGAGGGCTGGTATCTAATGCACTGAACAATAAGTTGAAAGAGTTCGACCCAAACCCAAAATAGTTCAAGACATTTCAGAGCATGCCCCCCCTCTCCTCATATCCTGCTCTGTTCCTTCATCCCTGCTGCTCGGTGCATCCCAGATTAAGTCTGAAAGTTTGATGCTGCTCATCATTCATAATTTAAATGTGATGAGCTTTGTGTACTGGTTTCCCACTTACACTTCCCTCTCTCTGGGTTCAATACCCTCCAGAGTTTTCCTTTTCTTCTTTCGTTTCTCAGTCGCTTGCTGTCACTGTTATGTTTAAACCATGAGCCCAGAGGCCAGAGGGACAGTCGCGTATGAAAGAGGTAAATTCCATAGGAACTTACACTTATACAAAACCTAAGAGACACCATGACAATAGGTGTAAATACATCTTAAGATAAATCATATATTCTTTTGTGTGTGTGTTTGTGTGTGACATGTGCCTGGTGTAGGCAACCGCTCTGCAATTCCTGATCACTGAAGACAGATCAAGTAAACAAATGCTGCATGCTAAAAATATCTCCTTTTCTGTGTCAAAGGCTTTTGAACTACTATAGCAGCTGAATTTTCTTTTTTCTTTACTGCACTTTTATGGTTCAATTTCTAACAATATTTATTTAGATCAAAACGTGATATGATAGAAATTTCCCCTGAAGCCAAGAAGATAAGACATCATGTACTGAGAATGTGACTTCACATGCAGAAAGACTAAAACTTTTAGTAGAGTAGCAAATATTGTGATTTCTCTAGCTTGTGTGTTAATAATCTAAAAGACAATAGAGTCTCATCTGCCCTTAGATACATCTGAAAAACTGCTCCTCCAATCAATTTTTGGAGCTAATGTAAAAATTGATTTCTCCCTTGTGAAAAATAAAGTCTATCTGTATCTTGTATCTGTACAGTTATAAATGGTTGATCACGGCTACAGTGTGACCTATTTAATGACAAATCTACAGAGAATGATTTGCTTGGAGCATTTTAGTACTTTTCAGTGAATTGCTGGATATTATTAGACTCTCATAACTGTTTGCATTTATTTTTACCTCTCTATTTGTCATTATTTCCACATACAGCAGGTCAATCCATCAAGATGGCACTAAGTCAAGTCAGTAATAACCATAGTTTGAAGGTGAAGGTGAAGCTAAAACAGAATTATGTTCTATTTTTCTAGTATCATACAACTGAAGGCAACTAGATGCTGGCTTGGGTCCTGTTTACACAACAACATTTCACCTGAAAACAGAAAAGTATTTCCTTTGAGTGAAAATGAACCCAAATTACATGGAAACTCTGAACAACACCAAATAATATTATTACACAAATGTTTAAAGAAGTCTACCATTACAGCATGTCACAAAGGTAGTGTTCAGCAGTAGCCCACCCATGCATCCTCATGCTCCAGCAGCTCTGCCTTTTTGTCCAAATATCAGCACTTCTGGCACCAAAAAGCCAAAAAGGTGAATACACTAACTCTTAACTGCAAAACAGTTAAAAAACAAAACAACATAATGGATGACATCATGGTATTGTCATTGACTTCTACTGTATTTCTTAATGACAAACATACAAAGAATTATTTGCTTAAAGCATTTTAGTACTTTTCAGTTTATTGCTGGACATTATTAGGTTCTTATAACTGTTTGCATTTATTGTCATTATATCCACATACAGCAGGTCAATGCATCAAAATCAGTCAAGTCAGTAACAACCATGGCTTGAAGATGAAGCTAATGGAGAATTATGTTCTACTTTTCTAGTACCTTACAGCTGAAGGCCACTAGATGATGGCTTTCACCTAAAAACACAAAAATATTTCCTTTGCCTTGTGGAGTTTACCAACAAAATAAAAAACCCAATTACATGGGAACACTGAAAAGACCGAAAATGCTGTAGTATTCATGCCAGGCTGGTAGTCGGTGATGTAACTTTGTAGTGACACAACCCACATGACTGGCTGTGGCTCAAGAGGTGGAGCGGGTCGTCCAATAACCGAAGGGTTGGCAGTTCGAATTACGCTCTGTCCTAGTCATGTGCTGCTGTGTCCTTGGGCAAGACAATTCACCAACCTTGCCTCCAGTGTAACTCACACTGGAGTAAAAATGAGTGTGAATGTTCGGTGGTGGTCGGAGGGGCTGCTTGATGCGGATTGGAAGCCACACTTTCGTTAGCCTGCCCCAGGGCAGCTGTGGATACAGATGTAGTTTACCACCAGAGAGAAAGTGAATGAATAATGGATCACTAATGTAAAGCGCTTTGGGTGCCTTGAAAAGTGCTATAGAAATCTAATCCATTATTATTATCATCATCATCATTATCATCATTATTATTATCATTATTATTATTATTATTATTATTATTATTATTATTATTATTATTATTACTAGTGGCATTGTACCCATGGTGCCATTGTACGATAGTATGAGAGGCAAAAATTGCCTAGCATACCTCACAAAATTTGAATATGAACATAAAATTGTGCCTTGTAGATAGTCAGGTAATGTTTCTATTCATTTGGCGAGTTTGGCGGCGATCGGGCCTGTGAAGGCTGAGGAAAATCTGTATAAACGCCCTCCTGTGCTGCAACATCAGTCGGACGCCGGACACCGGACCAAGGTTATAATAGTTATGGATTTTTAATTATAGTTTAGTTTTAATTAGTTTTGACTTTTTTTTCTCTTATTCAGTTAGTTTTAATTAGTTTTTAGAGCAGGTTTGTTAGTTTTTATTAGTTATCGTTTTTTTTCTGAATGCTTAGTTTTAGTTTAGTTTAGTTTAGTTTAGTTTTAGTATTAGTTTTAGTTATTTCATATATTTTATCTTCCTCATCATCCTATTCAAAGAAATTAGTGAGGCATGGATATGGGTTACCCTGGACACTTTATTTGGGGGTAGGGTTAGGGCAGCTCATGGACTGAGCAGAGACACAATGTACCGTACAATGTATAAATTCCCTATAGCAGGTTGAGGTGGGGTGCAATCCATACATGTCACTTACGTGAAACAATGCGAAGATGTGCAAAGCAGGAGAGGAGATGCACAAAGCAGCCAGCAGTTAAACCAGATAGAAACATATATAACCAGCTAACCAGCAGTTAAAGCAGATAGAAACATATATAAACCAGCTAACCAGCAGTTAAAGCAGATAGGAACCTATTATAAACCAGCTAACCAGCAGTTAAAGCAGACAGAAACATATACAAACCACTTATAAACATATATAACCCAGTTCCTCATCAGTAAACCACACCTTAGCAGATATCTCATCTCTTAATCATCTGCAGTTCCATTATTAGCCAACTTTGCTTCAGTTCAGTTCAGCTAGCTGTAGCTAGTAACATCAAACGTTTTTTAACATTCTAACAGGTTCCATACCTCTGTAATTGGATTAGTTTTCATCCTCCTCTTTTCTCCTCTTCTAAACTGTGCAGTTCAGGGCTTGGAAGGTCTTTTCATGGTGATAAACTCTCCAGTTTTAACCTGGATGCTAGTTCAACACTGACTGTCATTTAGCTCTGCTCTGTTTCTGTCACTCACGCGCACACACAAGGTACGCCAAAAAAATAAATAAATAAAAACCCCGACCCATGTATCACTACAGTAAACCCCAGACAGGACTGTGCTGCTGTGTCCCAGCTTTAGTCTGTATGTTCCAGGTAGAGTGGGGACCAGAAGACGACTGGAAACCACCAGTGACCAGACATGACAGACTGTGTAGTGTCGTATGGTGTCACCAGCTCAAACTGCTGGAGCCAAATAAATCAATTTCATATCAATCCGACATTGACAAAGACGAAAACGAAGGGAATTGTATCCATAATTTTTATACGTTTTAGTTAGTTTTGTAAACTCACGATACAGTTTCAGTTAGTTATCGTTTTTTTCTTTTAATTAGAGTTTTTATTAATTTCAGTTAACGAAAATGTTTTTTCAATTTTAGTTTTCGTCATTTCGTTCGTTTTCGTTAACGATAATAACCTTGCACCGGACGAACATGAAACATGCATTATAGTAGGAATATTATTATTATTATGACCACTATGTGTTCCTCTACAGCAGGGGTCACCAACCCTGGTCCTCGAGGGCTATTATCCTGCCTGTTTTAGATGTTTCCCTCTCCCAGCACACCTGACAGTCATTATCAGGCTTCTGCAGAGCTTGATGATAGGCTTATCATTTAAATCAGGTGTGCTGGAAGAGGGATCCATCTAAAACATACAGGATAGTAGCCCTCGAGGACCAGGGTGGGTGACCCCTGCTCTACAGACTGGAGGAAGTACAGCCAGTTGCTATTGCTGTCATTCAGTCCGTGCATGGCAATTTGAATGAATGTTGTAATCAGCATACATAAAGTGGAGTATGATATCATCATTTCACTGAAAATTCCGGCTTACCTGTTGGCATGGCAACAATGGTTATTGCGTTTGAGGAAAAACTCCACTGTAGAGGCCGAATTCTAATAATAAACAACATTCCTGTGTAAACAAGAGGCCAAAATGCCACAAAACCTTTGCATTTCATCCTAAAACTATTGTCATGTAAATGGGGTCTTAGATTCACACTAGATTAGACAGACTTTAATTGAACTTCTCTCTAAAAATATTAAGTCAACCTTTTTCCCTCAGGAGTCACTCTAGTCAAAGTCCTTTTATTTGAACTTTCTAATAAATGGTCTGATCCATCCCAAAATTACCCTGCTGTTAATAAGATTTCGGGCAAACTTCAGGTTTTAGTGCCTGCTGTGTTAAACCTCGAAAGGTGTGTGAAAGCTCACTCACATACTGACTTTCAGAGCTTTTTTTTTACTGAATAAAAGCCTATTTGCACAAGATTTGAGGACCTCAGATTACTTGAAAATTATCCCCAACATCTGCATGAGCAAAGTCTGTTTTTTAGTCAAATTTAGTCACATTGTTTCGTAGTTGTGATGTCAAAAGCAAGCTCACTTACTGTTGAAAGATAAAAGAATGTTCCTTACTGTATAGTTGTCAAGTATGTCATCTATCTTATCTTTTGAGATGTCGCTCCTCTAAAGGATGTATGTTTGCTATATTACAACATGAATCTCCTGAATTTCTATACAGAGCACGTTTAAGACTTTCATTCATCATCACCAGCACAGTCTCCATAGGTGCATGAACAGGAAATAGGCTGGATAAATGTATGCAGGAAAGAAAAAATGTTACAAACCACCCCAAACCACAACGATATTGATTTCCACAGGACTAATCACAAGACCAGGACAATAGATTAGGCAATACAAAGTGGATTTTTTTTTTCTTTACAAATTATAGACATGGCAGACTCACATAGGATTAAGATTTTGGACAACCTCTGCAATTACTGCAAATGACCAGAGGTTCACAAGTTGGACTAGTCTCATGAAAACAGGCCTAACTAACTTCCTGACAGACAGCTCATCTGTAGTTGATGTTAATACACCACAATGGCAAGGCCAAATAACATTATTACACAAATGTTTACTGACGTTTACCATTACAGTATGCCACAAAGGTAGTGTTCAGTAGTAGCCCACCCATGCATGCTCATGGTCCGGCAGCTCTGCCATTTTGTCCAAATATCAGCACTTCTGGCACCAAATATATGAACTATTAGCTTCAAAACAGTTAAAAAAAAAACAAAAAAAACAATGGGTGACATCATGCTGTTGTCAGTAGTCGCTTTTCCAATGACCCTCAAATTGCACAAATATAACTTGCGCATAAACATTTACCTAATGGAAAAACGACAATTTCGCCAAAAGTCTCATTTTTTGTTTAAAAATTTTTTGCGCTGGCAAGGGGTGGTTTTTCAGGCGTAGCACAAATGGTATATCACGCAAAACTGTAATGGAAAGACCTTTTTTCGCAGCTAGAGTCAAGTGAATTAAAAAAACGGATGCTGAGGTACATTACAACAAGTGAAGAAGAAGAAGAAACATGTCGCAGTATGTGTGGACACACCAGGAAACCCAATCATTTTTTAATTTAGTACAAAATACAGCGGTAATATATAATAATAACACTGGGTTACAAAAAAAATGTTTTTTGCAAGTTGTCTAGGTTTTTTCAGCTGAATTAGGACCATTTTGCACCGCTAAATCCAAAAATGACATCTGTTTTTCTCAATCAGGTCAGGGGTTTTTTTGCTAACTTGATTTTGAAAAATTTGATCTTCTCACAAAATTGATTACATTTTTGTGACTTTATCAGTTGATTTTTTATATAGTTCTCACCCAAAATAGGTTTTAAGAGAAAAAAAATCATTTTCACAAGCACACTTTATGAAACTTGTGACTTTATTCCTGTTAGGTACAATGGTGTATTCACCGCAGATGTAGCAGAATACGTCAGGCTTATTTTTGCAAGATCTTCAAGTCGAAGCCATTTCATTCACCTGTAATATTCAAAAAAACATTAATCATAAATTGGCAAAAGTAAAATCTTCAGAACTCGTTTATTGCAAGAAATATGAAAGAATTTTGTATCATACGATGTGAACATGCCCATAAACGTAAGAAAAAATGTTAAAAAGCCAATATGTAACATACTTCAGAAAGTTGACCTGATTGAGCAAAATTAATGTGATTTTTGGATTCAGCACACTAAAATTATCCTAAATCAGCTCAAAAAACTTAAACAATAAATTTGCTGTTGACCAGTGTAATGTAAGTAAGTGTCTGTAAGTAAACATCATATTGACATTCGGCCATGTTTATGGAATGACTTCTCGTGTCATCTCGCGATACTAAATAAACAAATCATCGCATTTGTGATTTAATGGAAAAACCGACATTACACACTTCTGTTTTCTCAACGTTTAGTAAATATCAGTAAAGTTTTGCGCAGATGTCCAATGGAAAAGCGACTATTGACCTCTGATGTACTTTTTTTTCCAACTTATTTTATTTTGGGTTTTTTTCAGTCACAGGTTACATGTATACAACATGCCTTTGTATATGACAAGATATGAAGTCAGTAGCCTAAGTGCCAGTAATATATAAAAGCAAATTAAACACCTCAACAAAGAACATTTACACAAGGTCTTTACATGGGGTACTGGCCCTGTTGAGAAACACTCGAATAGTCCAACCACTTGCATTTTGACATGGTAATACTCGTGACAAGGTAAGAGGACAATATATTGATAATTAGTACAGCTTTTTTTTTTTTGCCATGCTTTTCGAAAATTCACCAAGCAAATCAAGGGCGCACGGCTCGCTGCTTAATACACTGCTTCTGCCAAGGCCCCATAGTCCTCTAATATTTATTGTTCATCTGTCTGCATGATTACACAAAAAACTACTGCACTGCTTTTCATGAAATTGTAGAGCAGATTCATTTCTCAATAATACCCCCAACTTGCATCACATTTCCAGCACCAAATAACAGAAGTTGCAAACTGGTTTTTGATTTTTTTTAGTTTTGTTTTTTTTAGTTTTTTTAGTTGCTAATAGGGGTGTTAGAAAATATCGGTTCTGCAATATATCGCAATATTTCATTTCACAATACTGTATCGATATTAAAAAGTACTGTATTGATATTTTTAAGTATTTATTCAAATGCATATATGGCGGAGGTTCATTTTTGTTTCTTGGTTTTCTTTATTGTTCATATCTTATTTATTATTATTTAACACTGTTTTATTAAATAATGGCTATTTTATGCATCCTAAAAGCACTTTTTAGTGTCTGGCAGATGGTAGTTCCTTTGGAAACTAGGAGAATTAGAAAAAATTTGTGATATAGCATTAGATCCTGTTCCAAAATAAAAATGTGTTTAGTGTTTGTACATATTTGTGGTGTAATTCAATCCTTCCAGGAAATAATCATAAAAAAAAAAAAGAAAGAAACAAAAAATTACCTTTTTAACAGTATATATCGTATCATGATCCTAGTATTGTGATTTGCATCGTATCGCCAGATTCTTGCCAATACATAGCCCTTGTTGCTAACAGGTAGCTAGTGGAGAATTTACAAGCTTCAGAGCCGAAACACCTTTAGATGATAAATGTATCTCTACAATCCCCAGTTTCTATCTGTAATCTGATGTTCTGTGTCTATAACTTCCATAACACTTCCTTTACTGTTTGTATCCATGTATTGAAGTGTGATAAAGGATAGGGCAGAAGCTGGCAAAGACAGCTGAGTTTAGCTGGAGAGCAAGTCTGGAGCAGGTTTACATGCAAACGCATACACATCTATGTGTATTTTTTGACACCCAGGTGTCAGTGGAAGCCTGGGACTGAGATGGGCTTTTGAATCAAACACAGTGTAGTTCAGTCCAAAATACTGTGTAGATCTGAGCCATGTGAAAACACAGTACTGGCTTAAACCATGTGTTTCATTATAAACTTAGATTCCACTGTTGGTTAGAAAAACTCAAACAGGAATTGAGTTTGTGCCTCCTTTCTGTCATGCTCACATTGGTTAGAGGCTCAGATGGATCAGTGCTTCCAGACCGACAGCTGATCAAAAGTTTGTTTGACCAAATGAGATGACAAGGAAAAAAAAAAAAAAAAAAAAAAAATCACTTCAGTTACATAATCCCACCTCATGTCTGAGCATCATCACAGTGACTGGCTTCAAGACTCCTTCAAAAGACTCAATCTATGTTAATACCAGTAGTGACTGGTGAAATTATTTTTTTGGGGGGAGCAGTATGTAAGTCAGTTTTCAGATGGGCTATAACCACATATCACCATTAGGATACACCAAAGCACATACACCACTATTTTAAAATACACCGTATGTGTGTTCTGTCATTTGTATGTACATTTACCCATCTATCCTTCAAACATACACATTTTTCTGACTCTATTGTTATAGTCGGGCATGTCCCTGATAAGTGTGTTTTCCACTGATAATATGGACAATGCATGTAGACCAGAGGTGAAGGTAGTGGGGGTAGATCACATGGCATGAAAAAAACAAAAGATATCCTACCCCTTGGTCTCCTGCATCGTAGTCGGTCGTGATGAGATGAGATGAGATGAGATATAGCTGTATTTTTGGGTCAAATCAGACCTTAAATGATGTATTGTTTTGGCTAACGTTACTTCTTAGTAAAGCTCTTGGTTTCATGATCAGATCTTTCATGGTTTTTGTCTTCATTTTGTGATTCTGAACCTTGTGCTCCTACATGATTTATAAACTAACTTAAACTGAGGCTAACCCAGTTTTTCAAATACAGGGGTACTTGTGCATAAAGCTACGACGAAGTATTAGGGCCACATAAGAAAATAAAAACACTTGTCACTACGAGTATAAAGTCATAAAATATCCATATAAAACCCGTAATTTTATGAGAATAAAGTCGAATACAAAAAGAATCACAATGTCATGAGAATAAAGTCGTAGTTGTAAAAAAAAGATATAAAATAATTTAACAAAAATGTCATTCGTTTATGAGATTAAAGTCGTCATATTCCGACAATAAAGCCATAATATTACAAGAATAATGTCGTAATTTAAAAACAGGTGGGAAAAATATCATAATTTTCCAGACTAAAGTCGTACCCTGCTGGTCCACAGCAGTAGTATCTGTGTTGTATAAAGTACTTGATCTGAACTAGACGTAAATATCCTCAGTACCAGTAGATCATGCATATATTCACTGGGATCAGTACACGGTCTACTGGAAATGCACTTTGGATCAGTTGGTTCTCTTCCTAGTTTTAACCTCTGGTTGTCGGTAATGATGAAACCATGTATATTTGTTTCAGGTAAAAACAGCGATAATCCCCAACACCCTGGATGTCCGGATACGCGATTTCTGTCCACATGTTAATGTTCGTGGACCACTTGTTCTTTGGTAGCTCGTACAGATCCATGTCCAGTCCAATTGCCCTTAATCTAATTTCATATTTCACATTTTCCTGGTCTCACTGTGTTTACTGCTATACTCTGTCATGTTGAGCAGGTTGGTTTTTGCCATTCAGTCTGATTTAGAGGGGCGTGGCCTAGGGGGGAAGTGACGTATGTGCATACCCTCTATAACCCTAGTTATAGTTACATAGTGTTACCCACTGAGCTGTCCAACAGCTGGTTTAGGCCTCAGTATTATTACCCAGAATGCAGATTATACATGGTACTCATGGGTTGTATCATGTATAGCTTATTCATTAAAATATTCATGTTTTTGTACAATTATTCTAAGTGATTCCTATTGTCTTCTTCTGTATATAAGACAGGCGGGGCGGTGTCCTAGCGCCCTCCATTGACAAACCGTCACTGGTTAATAGAAAATCTGTGTCAATGAGTGTGCACTGTGTTAATCAGGTTTGTCCTTTTGGGATTTGAGCAATAATGTGTATTGTGTAGTGAAGTACTGCGTGCATCACAGGCTCTTTAAGCTAATGTAGCGTAATGTAAACAAGCTGCCAGATGTGTGCTTTTACATGTATTATCCTCAGTCAGCAGACATGACAGTCGGATTATGAGTTCTGGTTTTCCCCAGCTGTACTCTCAGCTGGGGAGGACTCATTGAAAACTTCATGCTTCTCAGAAAAATTAAGCAGTATTGTGTGTTACATGCTTGTGCTATGGCAGAACAGGTGGTGCAATAGATGTAACCATCATCCCAGGACTATGCGCTGCCATATATGAGAAGAAAAATGTTGAGTCTTGTGAAAGGCCAGCTGTCACTGCAGTCTGGGATTCTCCAGTTCAGTCCACTGTCTGCGCTTGGCAATGATGTGGAAATAATATACAGACAGGTCTAATAAATTAAAAACACTGTTTCATGTGAGGCTGAATTAGAAGCATTTGTGTGTTTGTGTTGAGCTGTTAATACTCTCTGAAGTGTTAAATTGGATCGTGGCGTTATACGGTGAATCATGCATAAAAAATCATCAGGAGGGATGAATATTTTAGGATTGCCATTCAGTCTATTTTCATTGCTCTAAACAAACCCATTCAGTCACTGTTCAGTTCCAAGCTTTTCAGTGCTAAACTAATGCAGTAACAGAGCTATTCTGATCTGGCTTACGAGAGATTGGCAATATCTGTGTCTACTGTAGATGCAGGGTGGCACAGAACTGAGACAGCAAATACCCACCGCAATACTACTGCAGTCCAGACTGGGAAATCACATTAAAATGCATGATGTGGAGCGAGTAACACAATATAAGTTCAATACATGCAGGATGTGCTTCTGTCATCTGGTGCGACAAGATTTAAACATCACAATTATCGTATCATGCCCTGTGATGCATTTCCAGGAAAATGACCATAATTTTAAACAAGGAGGTGAAAATAAAATAGAGGCTAAAAGCAACACAGCTGCAGCAGCCAAAGCCAGTCGGAAAAACTGAAAATAACAAGTGGTGCCAGGCACAACAAACCCCGCCCCTTGAACGTATTGTAGCTTATTTTGGCAAGGATCCAGCTGATGTCATCATGTCTATGCATGCAGTGATGTCAGCATATTGATTGTCTCTATATATGTGCCAAGTTTGAAGTAAAATTGAAACAAACTTGATGTTTTTATAGACATGTGAAATTTTGCCCATTATAAATACATGGGAGAAAAAAAAAGATTTCAAAAAATTCATAAGAAATTTCAACTTTGACCTACTTTTCCCAAAATGTAACCACATCTATTCTGGGTCACTGACAATCTATAAACTCAATTTGGTATGAATTCAGCCAGCAGTTATGCTGCTACAGATGTGTGAAATTTTGGCCATTGCAAGTAAATGGGGAAAAAAAATTTTTTTTAAAAATTCATAAAAAATTTCAACTTTGACCTTTTCCCAAAATGTAACGACATCTATTCTGGGTCACTGGCAATCAATAAACCCAATTTGGTATGAATTCAACCAATAGTTTTGATGCTACAGACATTTGAAATTTCCCCTATTATAAGTAAATGGTGAAAAAAAAAGATTTGAAAAATTCATAAAAAATTTCAACTTTGATCTATTGTTCCAAAAATGCAATCAAATCTATTCTGGGTCATTGGCAATCTATAAACCCAATTTGGTAGGAATTCAATGAATAGTTTTGCTGCTAAAGTGTTAAAAATCAAACAAACAAACCGAACCAAAAACAGTACCCCTATCCTCCTCTTTGGGGGCCAGGGTAAAAATGTGTGAATGTGTGAGTTAATATTCTTATTAGTGTTTCATCATTAAGGCGCAAATGGATCTGACTCTAATTGCAGTAGCGTATTCTGTTAAATAAATGATGTATTCATAAGATAGATTCATATTCAGAATTCAAGGTTTAACAGTATTGGGTCTTATAGGGTTGAGCCAAAGGCTTTAGTGAATCAGCCACTCATACCATTAAACAAAGGAAACCATCTCTATCTGATATCCATGTTTTCTTTTACTTTCTTTCCCTTTCTTTTAATCCACACCCTAGGGTGTACAGGACTGTTTAGGACGAAGGTGTCAAACATACGGCCCGTGGACCAAAACCATCCCACCCCAAAGGTCTAATCTGGCCCGTGGGAATAATGTGTGAAATACAAAAATTACACTGAAGATATTATAACAATAAAGGACATTAAAATCATTATAGTTCAGGTTCCACATACAGACTATTATGATTTAAAGTGGATCAGACCAGTAAAATATTATCATAATAACCTACAAATAATGACAACTCCAAATTCTTCTCTCTGCTTTAGTGTAAAAAATTTAAATGACGTGAAATTTTGCATTTACAAACTATCCTTTCATGAAAAAAATGTGAATAATCTGAACAAATATGAACAGCATGAAATGTCTTAAGAGAAATAAGTGTAATTCAACCAATTTCCTTCCTGTTTTTAAATGTTTCATGTATTTGTAGATCCACTGTGATCTGTAAATTGTAATGAGCATGTATTATTAAACTGTACTTATCTTTCTTAAGAAATGTCAGGTTGCTCATGTTATTCACATTTTTAAACATAATTACATTTCATAAAGTGAATTTTTGTCAATGTTCTTATTTTACTGGTCCAGCGATCTTGAGATCATATTGGGCTGAATGTAGCCCCTACACTAAAAAGAGTTTAACAGCGCTGGTCTAGGAGAAATGATTGGCCACAGTGGGTCAGTAGTGGTGCTGTTAAATATTCTGATCTGGTGTCTTGACCAGAACTTGGTCCAGACGAGGTCAGGTTTGTAGTAAACCACCTCCATGATATTGAAAACCCAGGGCTGACGCAGAAGTTGCCTCACTAACCCCTTAATCCTGCTTCGTGATAGACGCTCCAACTGGATTAAGGTTATTTGTCAGTAATAATACAATACCATAAACATCAAATCTGTGTCATGTACCATATTGTGGAATAACTTGTTTACCACTGATTAAAAGTAATCTGTACTGCCAATAAAAAACTTCCTTAGCTCTCAAAATACACAAACAGACCTATTTCCTGCATGAGCCATCTTATATTAAAGACCATATTCTTTATCTGTTTTTTTTAATCCCATTACTTGCATTCTAAATTTAGACTGTGTGAGTCTGAAGAGAAGCAGATTTTTTTAGCAGCTCTTTAAGTTGGTTTTAACCTTTTATTCTCCAAATTTACCTCAGCAACTCATCCACTGAAGTGTCTTCAACCTTTGGTAAGACAAGACAAGACAAGACAAGACAAGACAAGACAAGATAAGATAAGATAAGATAAGATAAGATAAGATAAGATAAGATAAGATAAGATAAGATAAGATAAGATAAGACTTTACTGATCTAACCGCTGGGATATTTCACAGTTGACAGCAGTAAGATAAAATGCTGATTTAATAGTAATAAAACTGGATTCTATTAAACACAATTCAACTCTAACCCTAAGTCAATAAATACAAGTTTGAAATTATGTGCAATAAGTTGTGCAATAATCTTCTGTTCTGCAATAACAATGCAACATTTATTCAATATTTATCAAAATATAAATGCACTATTTTTATATAGACGTGGGTTCATAGGTATATTTCCTGTTCATAAATGTATATATATATATATATATATGTTTTCATAGACAATACATACTGTTAATATAGTTAATAGCGTTCACAGATATACATACTGTCACATATTGTCTTTTTTTTTTTTATTCTACTTTGCTCTATTCTTATGTTACTTTGTAAAATTGTAAAAATTTGTATTCTATTTACTTCTATTTTCTTTTGTCACTATAGTTTTTCTAATTTTATATTCGCTCTATTCTTATTTTCTGGTGTTTTGTTAAGATTGTTGCACTGACTGGAGAAGAACTAATTTCACTGTACACACAATGACAATAAAGGCTATTCTATTCTATTCTATTCTATTCTATTCTATTCTACAAATCAATGTACTAAAAACGAAACATAAGTCATGCAAAACACAGGGCAAACAACCAATGTGTCATTTTTGCCTGCCAATATGAGCAGCAGGGACCTTTAAATAACAAAAAACGGCCTTTGTAAAACAACCTACAGTATAGAGCTGTCTATCAAAAGCCTTCTGGCTCAGTTGCTCTTTTCTCTAATATCTGAGTCATCACTAGATACTGGAACCAGTAACTGCAAGCAGAGGGTGGTGAATTTCAACACAGTTCAGGGCAAACTGTGAAAAAATCATTTAGTGCAACAATACACGCATACTGAGAAGATACAAGTGTTCATATTAACACACACATAGACAGATGGTACAGTCACACACTCATCTATAAACACACACACACACAGACACACACAAACTGCCAAATATTGGCCAAAAAAGAACAAGTGTGTAGAGTTTGTTGAAAGCAGACGATTGAAACTGAAGGAAGGGGATGAGGGGTAGATTAATCCGAGACACTGGAAGGAAAATGCAAAGAAATTGTGTTTTAATTAAAGGAAATAAAGATAAAGGAAGTGAGAAATAAAGAGTGTAGATATAAAGGAATATAGAGGGTACTTAAGATAGGGCAGAATGAAAATACTGAAAAAAAAAAAAAAGACAAGAAGTGCATTAAGACGAACAGAAACAGACGAGAACAGTCACAGTCAATGAAGCACGTAAGAGCAAAGAAAAATGTGTTTGCATGGGAATTATACCAACGCACGCTGTCGGCCTCGCAGACTAAATGAAAGCGTTTCTCTCTGGCACACATTTCCCATCAGTCCCACTAAGAGGAACAGCAGGCACAGTCGGCGCACATGCCCCTGAGGTTAACTGTCCAATCAGTCGCTCCAATAGCCGTCTCCACAGAGACAGCCGCGGTGACATCATCACTGGTGGAGTAATACAAACCGATAAGCAAGCGCGTCATTAGTGTTGTTGTGACCCCCCAGGGGCATGCATAAGACTGTTACCCTGCTTGTTTCACTTCAATCTGCCCTGTTTAATCTTCTAGATGTGATCCTCTTCATCCTGCTTTCACTCTCTTTTTGTTCTCTTACTGTAAGAACTGAAGGAAAGCCCAAGTGATCTAGAGAACAGAATATAAAGAGGAAACATTTCATTTAAGAAGTAAAAGTGACACCGAATGATATGTTTTAGTAAAATATGGGGAAAAAAAAACACTGATTTTACCTCATATTTAAAGCTGCATATGACTTTCTTCATCAATTTTTCATCAAATCTGTAAAACCCAAGTCATAACTTAAGTATCACGAATCCGTAAATCTGTCCGTGATTGTGTACCTGAGTGTCTTCCCTCATGGTAAACAATTTCAAAGTGCATTCTACCATAAATTAGGGATGTCCCGATCCAATCTACAGATCAGTATCGGCTGTCAATCTCGCATTTTTTAGAAGATCGGATCGGATTGAGTCACGAGATCAGGTCGATCCGTTCTGGGGCGGGGGTAAACACACGTCCTGCTCCCTCAAATTAAAGTTTCTGAAGGTGGGGGAAAGGAAAATTAGCTGCACAAAAGCGGGAGGTTTAGAGGAATTAGTCAAACGTCTATAGGTTTCAGTTTCACTTTCACTTTAACGTGATGCACAAGTTGGGATTTTTTCAACCCATGGGGCTTTTGTGGAATTATTTGACCCAACCTGCTCTGCAAATAAACTGACATTCTTTTGACCCGCCCCAACTCGACCCACAAGTAACGTACAGTACAGAACACACCCCCATATAATCCCTGGACGGACTTGTCCATAGACCGGCTATAGCAGTGGCAAACATACAGCCCGAAGGCCAAAACCAGCCCGCCAAAAGTTGTAATTTGCCTCACAGTATGAATTTGGAAAGTGCAAAAATTATACTACAGTTATTAAGAGTCAAAGGTGTCATAGTTGTTTTAGTTCAGGTTCCACATTCAGCCAAATTGTGATCTCAAGTAAATTAATAGCATAACCTATAAATAATGACTCCAAATTTAAATAAAACTTTTATTGTAAAAAGTCGGTATCGGATCGTTATCAGATCAGTATCGGTAAAACTAATCCTAAGAAAAATCAGATCAGATCGGAAGCAAAAAAAATCCAGATCAGGACATCACTACAGAGCCAGTAGGTCACTTGGGCATTTTTGGAAATTTATCATGATGTGCATTGTGGGAAGCAGAGCTCCACGCAGCCAAATTATGGCCGCAGCAGCAGCAAACATGGACACAGCTTCATTGCCTCTTGCTACTACAGGTGCATGGAGAGATTCAGGTGCGTAATCATGGGAAGACTTACGGATTCGTGATACTTAGGCGATGACTACAGATTACAGATTTGATGAAAAATTGGTGAGGAAAGTCATACGCAGCTCTAAGAATGAGGTAAAATCAATGTTCAAATGATCAATGATTAAATATTGTCTTTCCATAAAAAATTAGGACCAATGGCCAATATTGCAAAAAATCTATATATCGTAGGGGTGTTACAAAATATCGGTTCTGCAATATATCGCGATATTTCATTTCACAATACTGTATCGATATTAAAAAGTACTATATTGACATTTTTAGGTATTTATTCAAATGCAGATATGACAGTGGTTCATTTTTGTTTTTTGTTTTTCTTTATTGTTTATAATTTATTTATTATTATTTAACACTGTTTTATTAAATAATGGTTATTTGAAACATCCTAAAAGCACTTCTTACTGTCTGAGAGCCAGATATTTGGTCCTTTCTTGGGATTGCACAAAAATACTGTTCTGATGTTAGTTCTAAACTAACAGAATGTGAACATTTGAACAGGATCTTAAACTGTATGTCTGTAAAACATAATTTCAGTTTTAACATAGGAAAATTTTGAGATATAACATTAGATCCTGTCCTGATTAAATAAAACTGTGTTTAGTATTTGGACATATTTTGGGTGTAATTCAATTCTTCAAGGAAATAATCATTTAAAAAAAAAAGAAACAAATATAAAAATTGCCTTTTTAACAGTATCATGATATATCGTGATATATTGTATCATGATCCTAGTATTGTGATTTGTGTCGTATCACCAGATTCTTGCCAATACACAGCCCTAATATATCAGCCCGGTATATCGGTCTAGCTCTACTGTAAATCACATTCACTATTCCCATTGGGAGAAGTCAGTCTCCAGTGAACTATCTTCCTCTTAAAGGTCTTTGGTTCTCCTCTTCTCTTACATGTTTCAGACTTTGAAAAATGCAAACAGTTGAAATGGATGCCATAAAGTGCCTGCCGGTCCTTGTATACATACTAAAAGACCTGATGAATTAATAACACATCCACACACTCGCTGACTGTGACCCCAGCATTACTAGGCTCTTATTGCTGCGGTCTGTAATCTGTGTAAACTGTCAGCGTCTCCTCTACTGATGTCATCCATCACAGTCAGCCCTGTTATGACTTCAGCGCTGAAGTTTCACACTAACAGCATGACCTTTTCTCCACGATTAAGATCTCATAAATGTACGTTCTAATTAAAACCACACGTACTGGTCTGAGAAGCAAAATGAACAAAGCAGGCCCTAACACTGCCGCCAACGGTCCTCCATAGCATATAGGTCATTGTTAGAAATGATTTCCTTTCGGGAATACAGTTCTTAATTAAAATTCAGAACAGTTAAATCCATGAATATGTGTTAGATTAGTTTTTGACTGTAGTTCATTTTTCAGAAATTGATTTAATTTGGCTGACAGATTACTCTTAAATCATCATTTTGAGTCACAAAATAGGCACATTTCCACAAATACTATCAGGTAATTATGTCATACCAATCCCAATATCCACCCATGTTCTCCTAGCACACTGACTCATTCATGCACACACCTATTTTTACTAACACAAGCAGTGTCCTTCTTCATACTTTGTGCCAAAAAAAAAAAAAAAAAACAAGCATATGAACATATAAAGACCCAATGCTATTTTTGCAGCAGTTGACAAATGATTTTTTTTTCCTCTATTTTGAACTTTTCTTAAGCAATTTATCACCATTTATTCTAATATTATGCTCAGTATTTTAGATTCTTGAATGAGAATCAGGTATTTTCTTATATTTAATTCACTGATCATGTAAATGTCCATAAAAGTTCAAATTAAAGTTGAGGGTTATTATATCAGAAACAGAGAAAATGGAAGAAAAAGCAACTCTTTCAATAAAATATATTATTAACTGAACATAAAAACAAGTGTTTCCATCCACTGTCATTTACTTAACTTCATGAGTTTACTGATGAATCAATGATTTAGAAGATGATGGTGTTTCCACGGTAACTATGAAGCTTCTGAATGTCTAAATGGGTCATATCTGATGACCGTGAAAAGATGTAACTGCATTTTACACCAATTATTTATATGCATTGATTGGATTAATGGAGGCGACACGGTGGTGCAGTGGTTAGCACTCGTGCCTCACAGCAAGAAGGTCCTGGGTTCGATTCCAACACCAGTCGACGGGAGGTGGGACCTTTCTGTGTGGAGTTTGCATGTTCTCCCCGTGTCTGCGTGGGTTCTCTCCGGGTACTCTGGCTTCCTCCCACCATCCAAAGACATGCACTGATAGGTTAATTGGTTAATCTAAATCACCCATAGGAGTGAATGTGAGAGTGATTGTCTCTATATGTTCAGCCCTGCGATGAACTGGCGAAATGTCCAGGGTGTACCCCGCCTTCGCCCGTAAGTAGCTGGGATAGGCTCCAAGCGACCCCCGTGACCCTAGTGAGGATAAAGCGGGTTCAGAAAATGAATGAATGGATTAATGGATCAACAGTTATTTAACTTTTCATATTAGTAAATGATTTTGGTCTCCAGTGGATGTTTGGGTATTTCTGGGCTAATTCTAGAGCTGCACAATGTATCATTTGAGCATCATTATCATGATGTATGTGTTTGCAATAGTCAGATCGCAGGTCCTGCAATGTAGAAGGTAAACAAACTCAATGAGTTCTCATCTAATTTCAAGGGTACCTGACGCACACTGTGCACAGTGATTCACAAATCACAATCATTCTTAATCAGTTTGGAGCGAGTCTCTGGTAACAACATTGAAAAACTAGAAGCACTTGGAGAGCGCAGACCTCCGCCAAGGCTGATCAGTGCCCCCCCCCGTGGGCCCCCCCACGCCAAGGAGGTTATGCTTTTGCCAGGGTTCGTTTGTTTGTTTGTTTGTCTGTCTGTTTGTCTATCCGTTAGTGTGCAACATAACTCAAAAAGTTATGGACAGATTTTGATGAAATTTTCTGGTCTGCGCCCCCCCCCCCCGATCACCACCAAAATTTAATCATTTCTTCCTTATCCCATTTCCAACAAACCCTGAAAATTTCATCATAATCTGTCCATAACTTTTTGAGTTATGTTGCACACTAACGGACAGACAAACAGACAGACAAACAAACAAACCCTGGCAAAAACATAACCTCCTTGGCGGAGGCAATGAGCAACGACCAAAAGAAAATCACCAAAAACAAGGACTTGGTGCCAAAAAGAAAAGCAACATCAGTTACCTGGAATTATTTTGGATACAAGAAGGATGATATTGTGACATGTGTTCTGTACTGATAGTGTCTTGCGCCTATTGCCACGAGAGGTAACACAACTAGAGATGTAAACAATGGACTCTATGCACAGCCCCACTACTTCCTGAACTTCAGGTAGCTCCTTTATTTCCTGTCTTTCATTATGGGACACACTGATTAGTCCAGGTGTGTCTGACCACAGTAATCACAACAAGAAGTAGCAGACACACCTGGATTAACCAGTGTGTCTAATAATGAAAGACAGGAAATAAAGGAGCTGCCTGAAGTTCAGGAAGTAGTGGAGCTGTGCATAGAACCATTAATCGACTACCAATTAATTGTCGATAAGAATTTGCTCAATTAAATTATTATTTGTCGGTTACTTGCCCTTTTCCACAGCGGGATTTGTGGCTGCGCTGAAGTTGAATAATGGGGGAGTCACCCTGTCCACCTGTCCGACGCCGCTGTAATGTCACTCCATCATGTCAGTGATGCAAAGTCAGAAATGCCCATTTCTTCTAAACTGCCCCTCTTCAGATCCATCTATTTTATTGAATTTCTCTGCAGAATTTCTTTAGTTCTACTCCATAAATGTCATTGCCTGTACTCTATCCAACGGTACTATAAATCAATCATTAAGGACTATGACATGCTTTTTCATGAAGTATATAAACAATATTTAGCTTTTATTCTTATAGATCCTATTGAAAGAGAAATTCAGGTTCTTAGGAAAATCACCGCTTATCAATTAATCGTTAATAGATCGACAAGGTCAGCCAACTAAAGATTAATGGATTAATCGATAATTTACATCCTTAAACACAACTAATTTGTTTGACCATTTACGTCGGCACCACACAGCTATTACATCCTCCTGAGTATTTTTTCATGTCGCAATATATATCACAGGGTTTAAAAAAAATCGCAATGTCAGTTTATTTCAATATTGTTCAGCCCTTGTTAATTCACTATAATACTGAAATGCAGTGTACATGCTCTGACAGGCTGTCATGCACTGAGTCCATCTGTTTATTTGGTAATGCCAGACTCCAGTTTTAATCTACAACAGGGTGGGTTCATAGTTCAAAAGGTCACACACACACAGAGATGGAGATAATACAGGACATGACTGGTTTAACTGGAGCAGCGTATGTTTAACTTTTTTTTCACATCCTCATTGCATGACACTGTGCCTCCATCCTGCAGCTGTCCACATTAAAATCCTGAATATATGAAATACTGTATCTCTGAAACTTAAAAAGAGGGATAAAGAGATGATTTATACACGGTATAAAACTGTCGAAGATGTTTGAGTATCACCAGATAGTTACTGTGGGGTTTTGTTTGTTATGTTTAATTGCTGTTGTTGTTCACTAAATTTAATAGTTTATTTTTATTGTCTATTCATTTTGTGTTGCCTTCAAGGATGTGTGTATATGTTTATTTATTTTTCTAGTATGTCAATATAGGTGTGTATGTATGTATGTATGTCGGCTAAAATTTGCTAAGGGGGTCAAATGAGTGGCCATTTTTGTCAAAAAAAAAAAAAAAAAAGTTGTAAGAAATGCATAGAACTGTGTTGAAATAACGCTAATACATTTGTGCACAGACTACTGGTATTATTTGACAGTGGAAGCTATATTTTCAGAAATATTGGATTTTGAATAGCACGTGTATGTGAAAACTTTTGCTGGTGGACGGACATGACATTTGAAAAATGCATGTTTTTAGATTGAATAATCTTTCAGTGAACTGGAATAAAGTTTAAGTTTATTTTTTTCAGTATAGAACAGAATATAGCATAGAATATAAATAACACAGAATGGAAGAAAATAAATTAGAATAGAATTCTTAAAATAGCATTAGAAAGAGCATCACATGGACAGACATGACAGTGGACGGACGTGACATTACCCATGATGCTCTGGTCAGTACCAGTACTTTATTACCTCGGCCAAGGAGGTTATGTTTTTGCCAGGGTTTGTTTGTCTGTCTGTCTGTCTGTTTGTTTGTTTGTCTGTCCGTTAGTGTGCAACATAACTCAAAAAGTTATGGACAGATTTTGATGAAATTTTCAGGGTTTGTTGGAAATGGGATAAGGAAGAAATGATTAAATTTTGGTGGTGATCGGGGGTGGGGGGGCCCACGGGGGGGGCCACTGATCAGCCTTGGCGGAGGTCTGCGCTCTCCGAGTGCTTCTAGTTAGTAATAAACTTATATACTTACTATTGCTAATTCTGCTCTTATTCATAAATGTTAGTATTGTGGATCTAAAACAATAACAGCTGACACAAAAACACAAAATGTGGCAGTGGACGGATGTGACATGGTTGTTACAGATCCCATCATACTGATGTTCAGCAGCCATGTCACCGTTTCCACAAATGATCCCTGTGCAAAAACTAGGATCAGAATTATTTATTGTATAGTTTATCATCATACTAAAGAGTAAATAACAACATAGAATTGTTATTTCTTTAAAAATGCTTATTATAAGAAAACTGTTGATTTAAAAAGTGACTTGTGACATTCTTAATGTATGTATTGGTGTAACATAAGCAGGATGGATCAGCACCATGCTCCATATTGCAACCTGTAAAAATACAACGTGACATGTAGTATAACCAACATGCTTAAACAGAACTGAAATCCTGTAAATTTGCATAACTTGCATTTACCAACACAAAGTTCCTTTGGGGATTCACTTATAATGATTTCAAAGACATAAATAAGACCTTAAAGGTCTTATTTATGTCTTTGAAATCAAATTTTAGCCGATGTGTGTATGTGTGTGTATGTGAAAATAAGTGGAGTTAACTATTTACAAAAGATCCAAAGAAATTGATTTTTCACACATTATGCCAATGTTTTTCAACCTTGGGGTCTGAAATCTCTAGTAACTGAATAAAAAATAAAAAATAAAAAAACTTACTAATAAAAAATATATGGTGAGTTGACAGAGACAATTCCAAGCTGAAACTGAAGCACTGTGGTTCTGTTTATCTGTCAAATGCTCATTGTGGTCAGTTTCAGATGCTGCCGCTCTTTCATAATTCATAGTTTGAGTTCTTGTTTGTTCAGTATTAATTGTCAGCCTTGTAAATCCAAGCTGGACTGACTGTACATATCCTGACCAAGGAAAATCAAATTCTCACTTTGTGCAGTAATCTACACCTGGCTTTTCTGCCTCCATCCATAATAATATACATTCTATAGAATAAAATGTAATCTAAAATTAACATTTATTTGCAACATAGTATAGCAAACTATTACATAATCAAAAACAAATTAATTTTAGCAAAAAGAAAATGTCTGTTTTGAATGTCTGGGGTCGCCAGAAATTTGTGATGTTAAAATGGGGTCATGAGCCAAAAAAGGTTGGGAACGACTGAATTATGCTGATGGGAAGCTAAAGTATAGACCGTTGTGTGGAGAAGTAGTGGGATTAAACAAATTATACTTTCTCTCACTGTTTTTCGAATATGCTAATGAAGTCATATTTAGTTTTATGTGTATGTATGTTTTTCATGTTTTCTTGCAATTGGTTTTATTTTGAAGGACTAAAGTAGGATTACTTTCTTTGTTTTGTTTCATATTCGAAATAAACTGGACTGAACTGAAACTATTCCTCTAAATTCCAATAAATCATTGATGTTCACATTATTCAGCGCACCATGTTACCTCCACGTCTTCACCGCTTCTGTGTAAAACTGAAATTAGCTGGCGTTGATGGGCAGGGCTTTATTATTTATTTTTTATTGGAACTACCCCAGGAGTATTACCGCAGTAATATTGAGTGATGCACCGTCCTGCAGAGAGGAGATAGCGAAACCCACAGCTCATATGGTTTATTGCATGTGAAGTTTTCCCAGAACACAGCAGTGCAGGGACCTTTGCCATGGAGGTGTTTGACTAATAAGAGACAGGACTCACTCTGAAAATGAGAAGTGGAGGAAAAAGCAGAAGCTCATATGTCTCCTTTAATAAAGTGGGTTTCTTGTAAACATAAACAGAGAAATATAGGAGACGAGTTAAGAGCTGACATCAACGGCTGTGCCACCGAGGTTGCCTGGAAACAAGACTTAAACAAGTTGCAGGAGTGAGAAGTGATAAGATATGTAGGACAAGAGAACTCGACTTAGTTGCTTTATTTATTGAAAATGAAATGGAGGAGAAAGTCAAGTCTCATGGTACTCCTGTTTGTATTTGTGGTGAGTGTGTTTGCTCAGTGAACCACCACAGCATCCCACCAAACCGACACCAGCATCCACGGCTCTGCTTCATATCAGACTGCACTCCACTCGGCCTCACTGATGCAGCAGCTTTCACAAAGTCGGATAAATGGAGAGAACGGCTGACAGTCACGGTCACACTGTGGCAGTGGATTTAAACACTGGGTTTACTAGAACCAGCCCTGTCCTCAGTCTATTTATTTATTTATTTATGGTTACTTTTTTCCTATTAATCGTGATAATACCTTAAAGACAAATACTGAAATCTGAAAAAAAAAATTAAAAAATCGCAATATTATACAGTACCAACCTAAATGAAGAAAGACGTTAAACAGTCAGAGGGTCAGACCACGATTTATCTGGATTATATAAACCACTTTAAACCAAAAAAAGGGGGCACCTAAAATGTCATGTCTTTTTTCACAGAAAGACTGTGAACTCCAGATAACTAAGACATTCCAAGAATGTCAAATAAGCCTTTTTTGTTCAAAGTGTTTTTATTACATATTGAGTCATCCAGAAAAGCATAATACAGTCATTGTTTTCTGTTTTTTAATACCCAAACCCATGAACATTCCCACCCTGTTGCACCATAAAAAAATGATAATTGACAATAATAAATAAATAAATAAATAAGAAAAGCACTCAGAGCACAGACCTCTGCCAAGACAGATCTGTTGCCCTCCCCAATCACCACCAAAATTTCATCATTTCTTCCTTGTGCTAGTATCAACATTTCCTGAAAATTTCATGAAAATCCGTCCATAACTTTTTGAGTTATCCTGCTAACAAACAAACAAACACGCAAACACACAAAGCAAAGCGACGGAGGTAATAAGGAACACAGATATTAGTCACAGACTCGTATAAATAAAACTACTGTGGAATAAGTGAGGGATCTACCTCTTTTATGTGATTCAGAACAGGTTGCCAGGTACTTAAAAACTTACTGGCACATCCTCTTATAGAATATCTAATTTTTTCCAATGTTAAATGATGTAAAAGATCCAGAAACCAAGATTTAAATGTTGGCGGTTGTTTATCTTTCCATTTAAGTAGTATTAGTCTATGAGCTAAGAAGAACAAATAGGCCTATTTTTATGGGAAATTAGCTTTTTCTTTCTATAAGAGGATAATAGTCTTGTACCACTGTAGTTCTCCAAAACTGGATTTAACCAGGAACAAGTTACAGTAAAACAATGGTTCGCATAATATCCCTGCTGATGAATAAGCCCAATGTAATTCAATGTTGGCAGTTGTTTCTAGTCTTAAGACCCATAAAAACATATTTTTATAGTAACTAAGAGGCAAGACTTATCCTAGTTAAAAGAAATCCAGCCAAGAACTCCACTGGCAGTTCTTCTGCTGGAGACACTGTGGTCATATTTACTAATATTTGGCTTCATTTTGTTTTTGCAGAGTGTGTTGAAGTAAGGAGCATACAGAGCGAACTGATGGTTGAGTGGTTACCACATATGGGCACAAATGCCCTGAGCAGGGGGTCTCTGGGTAGATTCCTTGCTGGCAGGACCATTTGCTACCTGTCATGTTTCCTGACTCTCTCCACTGCCACTGACAAATAATGACATAACATTCCCAAAAATCTTTAAACTAAAAAAAGTAAAGGAACAACTTGACCTTGTAGTTCACTGAGAGGGCACAGACCTCTGCTGAAGCCAAAAGTTCACTCTTGTCTTTCTACCATAATCTGAAATCACGCTTTTAAGACTCTTCACAGCCTTTTTCTCTCCAATCTCAAAAATGCACACTCTACAACAAGGGTGTCAGAGTGGAACCTTTGGTGGGCTGGTTTTCCAGATGAATTTGGGAAGTATAAAAATTACACTGAAGATATTAACAAACAAGGACATTGAACTCAGTCAGGGGCCATTAACAGATCAGCTCAAGTGAAATAATAGCATAATAACTAGGGGTGTAAGAAAATACTGGTTCAGCAATATATCGCGATATTTTATTTCACAATACTGTATCGATATTAAAAAATACTGTATCGATATTTTTAGGTATTTATTCAAATGCAGATATTGTGGAGGTTCATTTCTGTTTTTGTTTTTCTTTTTTGTTTATATTTCATTTATTGTAATTTAACACTCTGATATTAAATAATGTTAGTTCCTTTGTTGGGATCGAACTAAAATAATGTTCTGATGTTAGTTCTGAGCTAATAGAATATGAACATTTAAGTAGGATCTGAAACTGTAATGTCTGTAAAACATAATTTCAGTTTGAAAATGAACATTTTGTGATATAGCATTAGATCCTGTTGTGATCAAATAAAAATGTGTTTAGTATTTGTGCATATTTATGGTGTAATTCAACTCTTCCACGAAATAATCTTAAAAAAAAAAAAAAAAAAAATTGCTTTTAACAATATCATGATATATCGTGCTATATCATATCGTGATCCCAGAATTGTGATTTGAATTGTATCGCCAGATTCTTGCCAATACACAGCCCTAATAATCTATAAATTATTACAACTGCAGTTTTTCTTCTTGGTTTAATATGAAAAAATAAAATTACACTATGAAAATGTTTACATTTACAAATTATCTTTTAACAATAAAATGTGAAAAACCTGAACAAATATGAACCACTTCAAACACCGGGAGGAGGTAGAGCGAGTCGTCCAATAACCAAAGGGTTGGCAGTTCAAATCCCACTCTGTCCTAGTCATGTCAGCCACTTTGCCTCCAGTGTCACTCACACTGGCGTACGATTGGCACTTCCATCAGCCTGCCTCAGCTGTGGTTACACATGCAGCTTACCACCACCAGTGTGTGAGCGAATAAATAATGGATCACTAAAGTAAAGCACTTTGGGTGCCTTGTAAAACACTATAGAAATATAATCCATTATTAAATGTTTACGGGAAATTAAGTGTAATTTTAACAATATTCTGCCTGTTACTAAATGTTTTGTGCATTTGTAGATCCACTATGATTTGTAAGTCGTGTTAATAATAAACTGAGATGTAATATTGCAGAAATTGTTCTTATTTTAGGTCCAAACTCCAAAACTTTAGCAATATTATTCCTGTTACCAAATGTTTTGTGTAACATTGTGTGTAATGCACATGTATAAATGATACGTTGAGGCATATTATTGTTAAATTTGCCCTTAGTTTTCTTACAATTTTTTTTTTAGGTTTTTCACATCTTTTTTGTGAAAGGATAGTTTGTAAATGTAAATATTTTCTTAATTTAATGTTTTTTATTGCAGTAAAACGAAGAGAAAAACTTGGAGTTGTCATTATTTATTGGTTATGATGTTATTATTTTACTAGTCTAGCCCACTTGAGATGAAATTGGGCTGACTGTGGTCACTGGAAGAAAATTACTTTGACATTCCTGCACTACAAGATATGAAATAATGTTACATTACACACTATTTTACATCATTAATGGCCCCTCATGTCACAGGGACACAAATGTAAACAAGAACTTGCTATAGCAATGCTATGCAGTCAAAAAAGATGAAATACAAAAAAATATAAAAGTTTATTATGACATTGTTGTTATTGTTTTGTATCCCAGACCCCTGTTAGAAAAGAAACACCTGAATTCAACGTGTCCCAATACTTTTGTCCATATAGTGTATCAAACCTATTATAAGTAGAGTCCTGACCAGTGTGTGAGCAGTTCAGGAGAGTTGAGTTTCTACGTGTAAATCACTCACATTAGCAGACGGTCTACTCTGGAGACTGAATCCACCCAAAATCAGCCTGATTATCCTCCAGCGTGGGTCCAACATTAATGCGTTCATCCTTGGCCTGTGCCTAGTTTTCCACCCAGTGTCATAAAAATCAGTACAGTAGTTTTTGCATAATCCTGTTGACAGACAGACAGATGCACTGACAGAGAAATCATATAATCTCCTAATACAATCCAAACTGTGATGAGGCCTATTCACACAATTGATTGGAAATGAAAATATCCCATCATCTGTTCCATGTAGTGCATTAACACGTTACAAGCAAAGTCTGTTTTTATACTTAAATTTAATAACTAGGCCTGTCAAAGTTAATGCATTAACGTGGATTAATCCATCGTAATGATTAATCTGACAAAAAAATTAAATGCAATTAACTCATCCGCAGCACAAAATGATTCTGAACGTCTCTGGCGATGCATTTTGGGCAGTTTGTCCAAGTAGAGTTACATATGAACAAATGGGCAGTTGATCCAGTTGTGACAGGCAGCAGAACCAACCCATAAAGATGGAAGACACTAAACAGCACGTTGGCCCTTAGATGGAAGTATGAGGACAAAAAAAAAATAACAAGACGGAACACTCGATCAACAAAGAGTATTATACACACTCTACAGGAAGGAGTTTTCTTTTCACTGAAGTACTTCCAGTTTAAAATACCACATTAACACGAAGCACACGTTAGTCGGGGATTCTGTTAGCTCTTCGGGTAATGTGTCGCCCAACTTACGACAAACACGTTAAGTACATATATATTTCCTTCTTTTTTGAGTCTGTCTGCTCATGCAAAATGAAACGCGATTAATATAGATTAAAAATGAATGATATTTAATCATGATTAATCAAAATTAATCCACAGCAACCCTGTGATTAATCTGATTAAAAATTATTATCCTTTGACAGCACTACTAACATTAATTCTTGATTGAGATGTCAAGACTTACTGTTGAAATACAGAAAAATCAAGGTCAGGGGTCAAGTTTACTTATATAGCACATTTAACATACCATAAAGCACCCAAAGTTATAGATAAAATATAAGATATGTTAAAACTACTAAAAATAAGAATAAAAATATAAGAAAAATGTCCATTACTGTCATGTGTGACCGGTCTATTCCCTCTGCGTTGTGTTGTTGGATGAGCATTAACCCGAGACACAGTGATTTCATGCGGAGGCAGTCTCCATTTATTTACCCTGGACAACAGGATTATAAAAACAGTTAGCTGGGACGCTAAATCAGGCCCTGCACCCAGATCTACAATGACGAAAACATCATGTCAACACCGCACGGCATAGACAACAAAACCAACAAGTTCAACATCAAAGTAAACACAACTTAACAAACATGGATAAAACAAATAATAAGAAAAATCAGCAAATAAATGTACAAATACACGGGATATGACGATATCAATACTGACCTCTCGCCAGAGACAATATGAAAAAGGGGAGAGCGACGGGCACACAGGGAATTTATACACGAACACTACGGGGGGACACATGAAGAAGAAGTGGGTGTGGCTGGAGGACTAACACCCCAAACAAACTGTACAATAAGGAAGACACCAGGTATGTATAGACTATGAATGAAAATGACAATTTAACCCAATTTTGTGTAATTATATAATCATATATATTGAACGGGTTACACATGTATGTCATCCATCTCATCTTTTGACACATTAGAAGCCATGTTTCTTATCAGATCAGAGACACTTATGCAGCTTTACCTTTAATTCTAAACTGAACTGAAACATGTTTAGAATCAGGTCAAATCAGAGATGTAAGGATCAGAGGTTTCGGTGCTACAATTATTGTCAGAGAAATAATCGCGGTTTCTCGATTACTACGATTATTTTGCGTAAATTCATTTCACAACAGTACAGGCTGTCAGTTTTTATTCGAACTTTGAACATTCGTTCAAGCATGAGGTGAAAAGTTCAAATTGGAACTGTAATTACCTGTTTGAATGTCGGCTGTAGTCTCTACAGGCGCATCAGACTATTTGATGCAGTTTGCCTTGTGATCAAACAGAGCATGTTTACTGCATCAGTTCACAAGTTAACCCTCCCGAAACTTGTATGAGTCTGAACTGTTGGAGAAGAATGACCTTACTCTACCAAAGCTATGCAGTCAGATTGTTGTGAATGGGTTGTGCAATGGTAGCCTGAAGCTGCGTAGATGACGGTAGTGAACGCAAACTCTATAGAAACAAAAGTGAGTTCACATCGAAAAAAATATTTTCTGTCAAAACAATGCAAAAATATGCCCCCCCCCCCCCCAGCGAACCTTTGCTGGGTGAAATTCATTGTTAGGGATGTAACAATATAAAAATTTCATATCACGGTTATTGTGACTAAAATTATCACACTTATTATTATCGGGGTATTGTTGAAATTGTGTTTGTTTACTATACCCATGTTTGGTATCTTTTTTTCCAGCACAACTTCATCTATTTCATCTGTCTATTATTTTTTTTTCACTTTAACCTACTATATCAACATAAAAGGACCAAAAACACAAAAAATATATAAAATCCGATTTGAAAAATGTATATAATTTATCACATAAATAACACACAGATGCTTAACGAACCTTTTCAAAGGCTTTAAAAACGAATATTGGTTTGAAATATTAGGTATACACACTTAAAAATGTGTTTTCTCCGGAAAAGTGCGGTAATCAAACACGGTCATCAAGAAAATTAGAATTTAAACGGTAATACTAACGGTTGGCAATTTTATCACGGTTTATCGTTATACCGGTAATCATTACATCCCTATTCACTGTGCACTTTGTCGTGTCTGAACATAACGTTACTCTTCAATGACAACATGCATGCAGGCTGGGCTCATTTGCTAGCTTACCACCCACCTGAGGCAGAAGAAGTTGCTTTTACTCCACCGTGACATCATTATAACTCAAGGTCAAATCAGTGCTTTCATGCAGGAATTCACTTATAAGCCAATCCAAAAAACACTTCAATCCATAGTATCTAAAATACAATCTGCAGATCTCTGTGGCATGTGCATGTACGGTGTTGTGCTGTTGTGTATTTAAGTGTACAGGTTGATTCTGCAGCATCCACAGCCACCAACAGCCCTGAGTCATGGCAGAACAGAGACATTAAGGGACTTTCACAGCGGGACAAGTCACATCAAAGACAAAGCACTGCCCAGTTCCTCTTATAAAACTCCTCCTCTGTCCATTTTCCCAATTAACTCCTATTTTTCTCCACCAGTCCCTGTCACTCCGTCCACATCTGTGTATTGACCACATTGCATCCCTGTCTCTTTGTCTGTCTTTTCTATATGGCCGCAACAGGGCATCTGGGGACTAGCTGTGCCATTCAGCTGAATCTCCCCACCCAGCCCAGCAGTTTCCCAGCAGACGTTGCTTTCTTCCTTAAATAGATAGGATGTAAGGCCGAATTAAGAGCAGAACCGCAGAGGGAGGGAAGACAGAGAATAAACAGGGAGTGAAGCCAGTGAGGGCGGGCGATAAGAGCAGAAGAGGGAGAGGAACACTAATGGGTGGGCCGCGGGGTAGTAACAAAAAGGATAAGAATGCCAAATATGGACCAAAAATACACTCAGCTGGCACGGTTATATTGACTGTGGCAGTAAAAGCACAATCTAATAACAAAATGTGAGGCAAGTATGGAGGAGGTGAGGTGGAAAGAGAGAGGAAAGGACAAATGATTAAAAAACAGAATCAAACAGATGATACGTTAATATTACGCTCATCCCTGCAGGCATGTAGAACTACTCTTACAAGAGGGTGAATATAACATATTAACCCAGTGCTTTCCGACTTTTTTTGGTTCGTGACCCCATTTTAACATCACAAATTTCTGGCGACCCCAGACATTCAAAACAAAGACTTTTTTTTATTTTTGCTCAAATTAACTTGATTTGGTCCTGTAATAGTTTGCTATACTATGTAAATAAACGTTAATTTTAGAGGACATTTAGTCTATGTAATGTATATTATTATGGACAGACGTAGAAAAGCCAGGTGTAGATTACGGCATAAAGGGAGAATTTTATTTTCCTTGGTCAGGATATGTACAGTCAGTCCAGCTTGGATTTACAAGGCTGACAATTAATACTGAACAAACAAGAACTCAAACTATGAATTATGAAAGAGCTGCAGCATCTGAAACCGACCACAATGAACATTTGGCAGATAAGCAGTACCACAGTGCTTCAGTTTCACACTCACAGTTTGTCTTTTATGTATTGTGATTGTCTCTCTCAATTCACCATATATTTTTATTATTTTTTTTTTTTTTTTTTTAATCAGTTACTAAAAATTTCAGGCGACCCCACATGGGGTCCTGACCCCAAGGTTGAAAGAAACTGCATTAACCCATAAAAACCCAAACATCCACTGGTGACCAAAATAATTTACTAATATAAAAAGTTAGATAACTGTTGAGCCATTAATTCTATCAATACATGTAAATAATTGGTGTAAAATACAGTTTGTCATCTTTTCATGGTTATCAGATATGACCCATTTGGACGTTCAGAGGCTCCGCAGTGAGCATGGAAACACTGTCATCTTCTACAACATTAATTCACCAGTAAAACCCATAGAGTTGGATCAATGACAGTGGATGGAGATGCTTGGTTTATGTTCAGTTAATAATATATTTTACCGAAAAAGTCATTTTTTCTTCTGTTTTTGACACAATACCCCTCAACTTTAACTGAGCTTTTATGAAAATCTACATGATCAGTGAATTAAATATAAGAAAATACCTGATTCTCACTTAAGAATGCAAAATACTGAGCATAATATTAGAACAAATATTGATAAATTGCTTAAGAAAAGTTAAAAATAAAGGAAAAAATCATTTGGGAACTGCCACAAAAATAGCATTGGGTCTTTATGAGTTAATGATCCACGTGTTTCTTCATTTTATGCGGTAGGAAAAATAAGTAAGACGAACATGCAAGTGAGAGCTCCTATGACAGAAGGAGTTATTTCTTATATCAACCTTACATTTGTTTTTACCAACAAAGAAAAAAACAACAACTGAACAGTTTTATTTCTTTAAACTGCAGTCAGGTCCAGTTGTTGTTTATTGCTGAGACAAAGAAAGGAAAATTCAACAAAATATACAAGTGGGGTTACAAGTGAAGAGTGTTTTAAAGAAACTGAACTTACTTCCTAACACTATTAAAAAATAATGTTAAAACTTAAAAATGTCTCAGTGGGAATGAGGGGAAGCACTTTTTCAGTCCTTGTTTAAAAAGGGTTTTTTTCTGACTTGTTAACCGCAGCTTACACAGACCATAACTCAAACAGCAAAAAAAGCAATGAATAAAAAAAAATAAACACCATCTCTGAGGAAAGACCCTTATATTTGTGTTGTAAAAAATAATCTTGTGGAGTATCTTTGTTTTAAAAGGCCCTTGAGAGTCCAGAGCCATTGCCTGGTCCAGGTTTTTCCTGATATTCACTAAAGGTTATTTTCACAGTCTGCAGGCTGTTCTGTATTATGAAGGCCATCTGTTATGCTCTGTATAGACTACTTTTAACATTCATTGAGTAATGGCTGCTGGTATCTTAACTCAGGGGTGTCAAACTCATTTTAGTTCAGGGGCCACATTCACCCCCAATATGATCTGAAGGGGGCCGGACCAGTCAATTAATAACATAATAATACAAAAATAATGTTAACTCCAAACATTTCAATGTGTTTTATAGTGAAAAAAGTAAAATTACATTATGGAAACGTTTACATCTATAAACTGTCCTTTTAAAAATGTGAATAACATGAACAACCATGAAAAGACTGAAATTTATTAAGAAAAATAAGTGCAATTTTAACTATATTTTGCCTCTGCTTATCATTTGTAAATGTGCATTACAACTTACAGATCACAATGGATCTGCGAATTGACAAAATATTTTAGTAACTGGCAGAAAATGGAAAATTGCACATTCTTCTATTAACACAGTTCTGGTTTTTCCATATTTTTTGTGAAAGGCTAGTTTGTAAATTTACACACTTTCATGTAATTTCACTTTTTTGCACTAAAACTGAGGAAAAATTTGGAATTGTCATTATTTGTAGGTTTTTATGGTAGTATTTTACTGATCTGACCCACCTGAGACTAAAGTAGAGCTTTTTATGGCCCCTAAAGTAAAACGACTGACTGATAATATTTTGAATGTAACTTTTGCATTTCAATAATTCATCCCACAGGCCGGATAAGACCCTTTGGCGGGCTGGATTTGGCCCCCTGGCTGCATGTTTGACACCTGTATCTTAACTGTTCCTCTGAGAGATCCCTTTGTCCTTCCAAAACTGGTCCAATTTGTTTGAGAAAACCTGAGAAGGACCAGAACGGAAGACTGATAAGGATGGGAGGGTTAAGATGCTCAGGTATTTATCATGAAATATCTAAGATAAAAAGCTTTGCACAATAACATAGTCATATATACACTATATGGACAAAAGTATGTGGACGCGTTGAATTCAGGTGTTTCTTTTCTAACAGGGTCTGTACGGTGGCTGACAAGGGCCAAACACACTGCAACGGCCAAATGCATCTCAGTTCAGCGAAAACAGCTGCAAGTACAGAAACGATGCAAATTCACAAACTCAAACATGAGTCTAAACGAGGTACAAAAAGAGGAACGTGGTGCAAATAAAAAAATGTGCAGCAAGAAACAAAAACAAATGCACAATCATCGAATGCTTTTAAGTGTCTCAGTCCAGATACACACACACAGACACTGAGACATTCCAGTATTATGGTATAGAAGATAACCATAATGTATGGTGCCATATTTGTTAGTTAGGCTGAGTACTCTATATATTTATTAGTGCTGTCAAACTATTAAAATTTTTTAATCAGATTAATCATAAGGTTGCTGTGGATTAATTTCAATTAATCACAACTAAATACCATTCATTTTGAATCTATAGTAATCGCATTTCATTTTGTATGAGCAAACTCAAGAAAGAAGGGAATATATATGCACTTAACGTGTTTATTAAATACCTTTAACAGTTTCAACAAAACAACTTGAAACAGCTGTTCAGTCTTGGTTTTTTTGTCCTCATATTTCCATCCAGAGGACCAACGTGATGTTTAGCATCTTCCATCTTTACGGGTTGGTTCTGCTGCCTGTCACTACCAGATCAACTGCCTATTTGCTCATGTGCAACAGTAACTCTCCTTTAACAAACTGACCCAAATACGTTGCCAGAGACGGTCAGAGTTATTCTGTACTGCAGATGGGTTAATTGAGTTAAAAAAATTTTAATCAGCTTAATCATGATGATGGATTAATCTGCGTTAATGTGTTAATTTTGACAGCCCTAATATTTATATAATATTTTTATGGCTAGTAGGGCTGTTTGATTTGGTGGAAAAGTCATATTGTGTGTATTGTGGACAACACTGTGACTTGTAATAGTGACATAAGGTTATTTACTTGGTTATCAAAGAAAAAGCACAATTATTGCATTATTTCTATACATTTTTTAAGTCAAGCACAGAAGTTTAGACTTTTCTTCGAGTTGTGACTTTGATTTTGTGTATTTTACTGGTACCTACAGCCTTTTGTGAGTATAGACTTGCACATGTTTACATTGTGATTATGATAATGACTTGATCAGCTGTGTATTTGAGAGTTTGATGTCCATCAGTCCGTCTGACCAATGAGGCACACAGACTGAACAGAAGAGCCCAGAGCATTGGCATGGGATGGGTAAAACACTCACACTAGGGATGCACTGATACCACTTTTTTCCAGACCGAGTACGAGTACTTACATTTGAGTACTTGCGGATACCGAGTACCGATACAAGTACTTAATAATCCCATTCCAGTTCTTAGTTCCTTCTGTAAATGTGTTTTATTGTTGTTGTCATTAGTCTGACTGGAACAAGGTGCTGCTACTGACATTTAATGTGTTGGAATGAGCATTTCTCAATTAATCCACCAGAGGGTGCCACTCTTAATTAACCATACTGGACAAATACCACGAAGAAGAGTAAAGTTTTTGAGAAGAAGAAAGTAAGTAATAACAAACATGGAGACGACAGAGGTAACACTAATGTGGATACTAATGTTGCAGCATTTTTGCTGGTAACGTTTAAAAGCAAAGCTTCAGCAGGTAGAGAAAAGATAAATGAGCGATAAGTATCATTTTCCCTTCTGCTGGCTGTGGTCTGCACCGCTCCGTACCCCCAGCTCAGCCCTGGGTAGTTGTCATAAATCTGTCAGTAGTTTTTCTCTAACTCACACAGTCGCTCTTTGAACAGATCCTCTACCTCCACGGTTCCTGCTGGTATTCTCCATCTGGGTACGCATCCGCGAGCACCTGGAAGACGGCTGGAATGTACGCAGAGGACGGACAGAATGCTCTGTCCGTATCCATCTGTGTCTTTAACGTTACTTGCAGTCAGCGTTACTTTTATCACCGTCATTTATTTTGAAAAATTTCCACACTCTTCACACCCCCCACACATTATTCCATCGCCGCATACCTGCTGCACTGAACTGTGAATGTCATACGGCCGTAAGTGGTATCGGTGCATTTGTATCAGATTACTTTTACGAGTACGAATACGAGTACACACACTGAGTATTGGAGCTGATGCCCCATACTGGTATCGGATCGATGCATCCCTAACTCACACCCACTGACACTAACAGCTGCTAAAAAAGAAGCACAGATGTTGATAAGAGCGAGACGCAAAAGCACCGTCAAATTAACACTGTCTGGCTCTCTGCATCACACCTATAGAGAAATGAAGAAGTGTCATTGGCCTCCAGAGGCCTGCAAATCCACTCCAGCATGCACCCCGAAGGGCCAAAAGAACAGGACACTGGGGGCCCTTAATGAAGTGTCAAGAAGAAGACGGGCATAATGAGTGGGAGAGGAAAAATAAGAAGGGGGGGGTGTGGTGTGGTGTGGTGTGGTGAGAGAGGTACAGTAAGGCTGAGGAAACCTGAGAGTAAATGAAAATGATGAAAGCAGCACTTTGCTCATTGCATACATAATAGCTCTGGGGTGGAAAAGCCAAAGAGATTTTCTCCCTACACTTCTCTTTCACAGCGTATCAATTAATCCTTGGAGGATTATTCCATCTGCATTCCAATCATTACATTCACACGTCACGCTCTCAGTGGACACATGTGACAGGTCCACACTACAGGAAATGGTGCCAGGCGTTTTTTTTCTCCACTATTTCCTAACATCCACATGATCAAAATTAGCTTTCTCAAGGGTTGTCAACTTCTCTCACGTCAGGAGTGAGTATCAAAGCTGATGATTCTGGTGACAGCGATCATCTAAAGTGATTAAATCGCAATCAGCAATTCCATGTGCTGATGTATCTCTGTGCTACTGGCAAACTTGAAATAATACCCATGATTCCATGTGGCAGCAGCCACGCAGAGCAATCATGCCACGACCTGCTTTCCTCTGTGTGCTTCTGGCAAACATGAAAGTGGAGGCAATCATAAGAAATAATCAGAGTGATGTCTGTACGGAGCTGGCTTCTCTGCAGTCTCTCCTGTCAAAGTACTGGACTACTTTAAGCCCTTCCTGTGGTTGTTTCTGTGTTTCCATCCTGCCACAAGGACATTATGGTGAATTATTCAACTGCTCTGCCCTGACGGTGATGTCTGCAGTTTAGTTCAGCAATGTCAAGTTTGCAAGTTTAGCCTCTGCAGTTACTAAATACTTCAAGGCTGTCCTGTTGATAGCATGCTCTCACATTATCGTTTTGTTACTATTTTGTTACTGTTCTGATTTATTTATTTGTATTTGTCCTGTGCAAATCTTCATTTAAGAACCTTAATCAAGATTTTTTTTCCAGAGTGTTTTATTTGTCTTTAGGCATGTAAAAACAATGCAATTACTATTTTAATATTTTATTTATGAACCTATTTTTCATGGCGTTACAAAATGTCCACCATACCTTTAACTTTTGAAGCAAAGAAATGTGTATTTAACAACATTGGAAAATGATATCCTGTGGGAAGACTATGCAATTAAACATATTTAATGCTCCTAATCTGATGTTTTCTCACATTTTAACATATTCTAATACTAGTTGTTACTCACTTAATGGAGATATTATGCAAACAAAACCCAAAACAACTGTTAATTACACCCTAAGAACAATTAGCAATTGATTTACACTAAAACATGTTACTGCGGATCAATTGATTAACAGTAAAGTGAAAGTAATGGTATGAATTGAAGTTGAAATACAGCCAGTGATGCATGGCGTCCAATTTAGTGGATCTGAATAATTGCAAATTTCGTCCAATATGAAATAAATAACTGCAGTTTTAACACAGATATTAATCCTTTGATGTTACTGGATGCTAGCATATTTTTCTACCTACAGGGGTGTCCTGATATAGAAGGATTTACAAGATATTCCTGGGATGTTCAGCATTTCTGACTTCCTGTCAGCCATCTTGGCTATGAGTAAAAAAAAAAAAAAAAAAAAAAAAAAAACAAAAAGAAGCACTTCCCATGACTGGCCAATAGGTGACAGTGTATGGGATCATGTGCAAGGGTCCCACTGTGTTGGCAAGTAAAATGTCAAAACCCATAAATATACAGGAGAACAGCTTTTGAAGAGCTGTCCACTCTACTGACCACTATGCATGAGAGGGTTAATATGTACTGCAAGTTACATACTGACAGAAACTTTAACATAGTCAAATCTTTTCCAAATGGTACAAAAGCAAAAAATAAGTTTCAATTTTAAATATGTGGGTTTTATGCTGTAAGCGTAAACAGGTTTCATGTTTTGTTTTGGGTTTTTTTTTTCATTCTACACGCACTACAGGGTGTATCAGAAAAAAAGTAGACTCAGAAAAAAACAACATAAAACCAAAATGCAAAGACATTTTGAAAATCTGGTCATATGTGTTTATTGACCATGTGATTCTCCCTTGATTGACACCAGTGTCTTGGGTCAGTTTTCACACTTCAATGTACAATGCTAATTTGAAATGTGCAAAATAAAAATCTTTTGCGCATGGAGGTGTAAGGGTTAATATGAGATCTGTCACCATGGATGACAAGTTCCATTGGTCTTTTACTTGCATACATAAAACAGGAAAAAAAATAATGACATGTTAACCCCCTACCATTGATACAAAGATTTCATACATCAGTGAGAAACTGAAAATTAATAGCAAAATTTGCTCATTGAGTCAAGATTTAGGTTTTACACTTTAGGATTTTAACTGAAGGCACACACCTATTTTAAGGATTCCAGCATGTTTAGTCTTCCACATGGGCCTGTTTCTAGCCATGAAAATTTGTGCCCTCCTCAACATATCTGTCCCCTGTCCTGCCTCAGGAGTTCCACTTCAGCTGTGATGATGCAATGAATGACGTATGCTGACGGAAATGTTTAAAATTTCAAATGGTCAGCTCCAAACAACCTTAAAGAATCCTCACTAACAGCATTAACCCCTTGCGTTTGCCATGAGAGACTCAAACCTGTCGTTAATGTGAAATCCTTGTATTAATGGTAGGGGGTTAACATGTCATTATTTTTTTCCTGTTTTAGACCAATGGAACTTATCATCCATGGTGATAGATCTCATATTAACCCTTACACTTCCATGCCTAAAAGACTTTTATTTTCCACAATTCAAATTAGTGTTGTTCACTGAAGCATGAAAACTGACACTGGTGTCAATCAAGGGAGAATTAAATGGTCAATAAACACATAAGACCAGATTTTCAAAACGTCTTCACATTTTGGTTTTATGTTGTTTTTCTGAGAGTCTACTTTTTTCTGATACACCCTGTATTACTGTTACATAAGACGCCTCTGGAATCAAAGCATCAGGTTTAATTATACCAGTGTTCTGTGCCACCCCGATGGTCAGCCAGCCACAAAAGCCAGTCAGATGCAAACCCCTCCGGACCCAGCTGAGCTTTAGGCTTTGAAGCTTCTTTCTTTTGGTTAACATTTAAGTTAATTTCTTTTAGTTTGGCCTGGGGGTGGCCGGTGGTCAAACTTTTCATTTTAAATTTAGCTGAATAAGTTCTTTTCTGTTAGGGAGGGGGAGCAGCTTCTACGTCCCTATAGGGGGTAGCCTACCTTCCCCCTCCATTTTATTACCTCCGCCAAGGAGGTTATGTTTTTGCCAGGGTTTGTTTGTTTGTCTGTCTCTCTGTCTGTCTGTCTGTCTGTCCGTTAGTGTGCAACATAACTCAAAAAGTTATGGACAGATTTTGATGAAATTTTCAGGGTTTGTTGGAAATGGGATAAGGAAGAAATGATTAAATTTTGGTGGTGATCAGGGGTGGGGGGCCCACGGGGGGGCCCATTTCCAACAAACCCTGAAAATTTCATCAAAATCTGTCCATAACTTTTTGAGTTATGTTGCACACTAACGGACAGACAAACAGACAAACAAACAAACAAACAAACAAACAAACCCTGGCAAAAACATAACCTCCTTGGCGTGGGGGGGCCCACAGGGGGGGCCACTGATCAGCCTTGGCAGAGGTCTGCGCTCTCCGAGTGCTTCTAGTTTATTTTTGCCGGCACCTCCAGGTCTTTTTGGTTCATTGAGTTCATTTTGGGCATGAATTGCCTTTTGAGTTTGTTATTTTCTTAAAAGACTTCATTGTTGATTCATTAGGTTACTTTTGTTTAACTTAATAAAATCCTTAAAGTCATTTAATTTCTATGGTGTCCTTTCTTTATGTTGGGGTCTCCATTCCTTTTGAGCTGACCTACTTTCTTATTGTTTGGAGACCGCAACAGTTACTAATGCACTAATGGTACAATACCAGTCAAAAATTTGGACACACCTTCTCAATCAATGGTTCTTCATTGTTTTCATTACTTTTTACATTGTAGATTAATACTGAAGACGTCCAAAAAAATGAGAGCACATATGGTGTTATGTAGTAAGCCAAACAAACAAACCGTAATACAGGGTTATTCAAAAAGAATGAACTGATTTCATTAGGCAATATTTTAATAAGGAAAAGCAATAGAAAGCTATAGCCAAGTCGCAAGTATTCTACTCGCAATCAGCTTTTATTTCCTGTCTTACAAGTGTCCAATGTGTCCACCACCTGCAGCACTGACAACATCAGTGTGATAAGAGGATTCCTCCCAGATGTGTATCAGCATATCGCGATCCACAAAGTTGATCGCTGTTGTTATTCGCTGTTTAAGGTCATCGAGGTTAGTGGGTAGCGGTGGAATATAAACATGATGTTTTACATATCCCCACAAGAAAAAAATCACACACAGTGAGGTCTGGGGATCTCACAGGCCGAGCACAAAGAGCAAGGTCATGGGCCCCCTTCTGACCAATCCATTGTTCCTGGAGCCCCTGTGGCATCCATTCAAAACTTAGAAAACTCCTCTTTCAAATGGTCACTGACTCATTCCATGACGATGCTTGAGAACTGAAGCAATGCGTCATGAAATCAGTTCATTCTTTTTGAATAACCCTGTATGAATCAGAACATTAGTCAAACAGGGCTGTTCACTAAATAGATCTGAGTACCCCCCTCCAAAACTTAACTGGTGACAAGGTAATAAATTAATACAATAATAAACCATTGCATGCATAGGTGTATCCTTACTTTTGACTGGTACTGTATATAAAACAGGTGACTAGAGCCCAGCATTAATCGGGCTGATTATAGCTTATCACCGATTAATCAACATCAGCCAATATGTAGCCGATTTATTAACTTTTTTACTTTTTTGCTGTGGACATACTGTCACTCACTGCTCCTGTGTGTGTGTGTGTGTGTGTGTGTGTGTGTGTGTGTGTGCGTGTGTGTGTGTGTGCGCGCGCTGCCCGGAGAGTTAGAGGAACAGTGAAGCCTGTCAGTTTCACTTTCACTTCTGCTCGGACAATCAGGCTACCACCCCCACCACACACACACACACACACACACACACACAATCACGGAATCACATACCGATACCCCCCCCCCCCCCCCCCCCTTCCGACAAGGATGGACCGCTAATCCCCCCCGCTCCATCCCCCACCCCCCCGTCCAAAAATCACAGACCGCTACTCCCCATTCCGACCTGTTCCCACCCCCCACCCCTGTCCGAAAATCCCTCACAGTTTCATTCTGCAGACATGCCTGGGTATTAATAGTGTAGGGGGAGACTGGGGACAGTTGTAACACGGGTTAGTTGTAACTCTTGCAATTGCTCTAATCAGGAACAACTTAGGACTCACCTAATTCACTCTGCACATGCTCAGTTTAGTCCTTAGTCTACATGAGAAGTTGTAGTGCCGTGAGGCAGACACATCAAAATTTGTGAGGGAAAACATAATTTTGGGGTAGTAATATTTTTTACTCTAATTATTTTTGTGATTGCATAGTTTGCTTTGTAGTTGGACTCATTAAAAGTAGGTGTCGCTTACATTTTAAAGAATGATTTACCAAACAATTTTTATGTCACTACTACTATAAATTATTGACACATCTTTTCCAAAAGTCTGCTCTCCCCAGCATAAAAACTACCACATCTACAACCTGTGGTTCCCCACAGGTCACATACTAGTCTAATATAAGACTATTATACAGCATTTGAAAGTTGTGTAAATTATATTTGTGAGATAAACAAAGGTTTATGCAACTGTTAATCCACCTGTCCACAATTATCTAATATAAGATTATTATATCCTGTGTAAATCAATGTTCTTATTTCATATATCGGCCAATATATCGGTTATCGGCCAATATCGGATATCGTCCGATATAAGGGATATCTGCTTTTTTTAGCCCCCAATATCGGTATCGGCATTGGCCCTGAACATCCCATATCTGTCGGGCTCTACAGGTGACACAGTGGTGCAATGATTAGCACTCATGCCTCACACCAAGACGGTCCTGGGTTTGGTTCCAACACCAGTCGATGGGGGTGGGACCTTTCTGTGTGGAGTTTGCATGTTCTCCCCGTCTGCGTGGGTTCTCTCCGGGCACTCCGGCTTTCTCCCACCATCCAAAGACATTAATCTAAATTGCCCATAGGTGTGAATGTGAGAGTGACTGTCTCTATATGTCAGCCCTGCAATGAAGTGGTGACATGTCCAGGGTGTACCCCGCCTTTACCCATAAAGTAGTTGGGATAGGCTCCAGCGACCCCCGTGACCCTAATGAGGATAAAGCGGGTTCAGATAATAATGAATGAATGTATATTAAACAGCTACTGTCCAGGCCTCCACAGATCCCCCCTTCTTGTGTATAGGTCAGTGGCCCCTAAATGAAGGGAATCATGTAAACAATAAAATCGATTTAAATAATAAGACACCTGCCATCCCACTCAAACCTGTCCGGTGTGAGCAGCTACATTCCCCTTAACCTATCCACAAACAAAACCTACTGTCTGTGCTGCCTGTTGTTTTAATTAATATGGCAACGATCCGCCAACATGTGGGCCAGCCCCAAGCAGAAACCAGCTCACACACTGGGTGAAGTCTGCACCATCTCACATGCACTTAAGCCCACATGCAAACAAGACCACTGAAAGACCCTCCATTTCATCCTTTTCCAGCCTTCACTCACACAGCATGATCAAAACACAGCATTTTAAAAAAGGAACTAATTTTCTGGTGCCTGCTTGAGCTGCTTAAAAGCTTCATAACACCATGCAGTGGCAGAGCGGAGGTTTATGCATCTTTGCACAATATAGGGTGCTAGAGGGTTGGCAGGGTGGTGGGTAAGCTAGTGCAGCTGCTGAAGACTAGAAAGTAAGATGGGATATACAGGGTGTCCCATAAGTCTCCATACATAGGAGACATACAGGGGTTGGACAAAATAATGGAAACACCTTAAAACATCAACAAAATATAATTTAATATGGTGTAGGTCTGCCTTTTGCGGCAATTACAGCCTCAATTCTCCGAGGTATTGATTCATACAACTTGTGAATTGTTTCCAAAGGAATTTTAAGCCATTCTTCAGTTAGAATACCCTCCAACTCTTTTAGAGACGATGGCGGTGGAAATCGACGTCTTACTTGAATCTCTAAAACTGACCATAAATGCTCAATAATGTTGAGGTCTGGGGACTGTGCCGGCCATACGAGATGCTCAACTTCATTAGAATGTTCCTCATGCCATTCTTTAACAATTCTAGCTGTATGGACTGGGGCATTATCATCTTGAGGTGAAGGTGTTTCCATTATTTTGTCCAACCCCTGTAATACATTCCATACATATATGGTTCTAACATGTATTTCTTTATATTTCAGATAACCCAAAAAATGCATTTGAATAAAGAGCAACGAATTGAAATCATCCTGATGGCCGGTTCAGCAAGCAGTCGTATGGTTGCAAGCGCATTTAACAGAAAACATAGGACGAGTATCACACACGACACTGTGGCAAAACTTATTGTCAAGTTCAAAAAAACAGGAAGTGTTTTGGATCAATTTGTTCCCGACAAAATTTCAGTCATATAGAGCATATTATATAAATAAAAATGGTTTATGTCAAGAAACGTTTATGTTTCCTGTGTATGGAGACTTATGGGACACCCTGTAGTCTCATCTGTGACCTCGGCATACACCTGGCACCATGAAAATGGGAGGTTACGGAGATTAACCCACAAAGACCAAAACATCCACCGTCGACCAAAACCGTCTACTGATCTGAAATGTTTAAGAACTTCTGATCCACTAATTCTATCAATACATGGAAATAATTGGTGTAAAATGCAGTTTGTCATCTTTACATGGTCCTCAGATATGACCCATTTGGACGTTCAGAGGCTCCATAGTTACCATGGAAACACTGTCATCTTCTACAACATTGATTCACCAGTAAAATCCATGGAGTTTAATAAATGACAGTGGATGGAAACACTTGTTTTTATGTTCAGTTAATGATATAATTTGCTAAAAAACGTCGCTTTTTCTTCCGTTTTCACTGTTTTCGATATAATATCCCACAAATTTAACGAGTTTTTATGGACATCTACATGATCAGTAGGGGTGCAATGGTACACGTCGGACCGTCGGACCGTTCGGTACGCCCCTCACGGTTCGGTACAAGCATGCACCAGCTCTAATTCTTAACCAGATGACGGACAAACCAAATATCTTTCACACTTTGCCAAAGGTATTTAACGGTAAACTTCCTAAGTCCTTACTGTGAGGCTGAGAATGCTGTTATCATATTAGGGAATGTAAATCAATACAATGTTTGATGTTATAAGTATAATTTGCTTTATTTCATTTTACCTCCTTTAGATGGGAGTTGTGCTGCCATGATGAACTTGTTGTGTAAATTCATCCATTTTCTCCTGATTTGTGTGTCTGAAAAGTGTCCCAATTAGAATGTTCAAAAGACATGTAGCCTGAAATATTTACTTGGGTGACTTTGGGATGAAAGACTCATGTCATAATCTGTGCTCGCTTTCATTTCTCCTACTGAAAGGAATAGAACAGGAAATCACTCATCAGTGGTCTGTATTTCTAACTAGGAACCATTAAATTAGCCGCAGTGGGCTGAACACGGGAGAAAATTGTCGATATGCACACCAAACTCCATCCTCGGTTATTTTTATCTCACAACAATACAGGAGTTCCAATTACTTACAATCATCCATGCAAAGATAATGAAGGTAACGCACAGTGTAGTGTAGCGTAGCGGTCAACAGAAAATATCCCTCCTGACGTTCACCCCATGCCATGTTCAAAAGCCAGCCCATGAGAACAGGTGGGTGCAATTACAAGTAATCATGGATCACACACCCCCACCCCAGCACCAGTGCAGTGTACACACACAAACCAAACCCACAAATACAAACAGGAAATTTACATATGGCTCCTCTTGGTGTGTGTGAACATTTAAATGGAAAAGTGCTAATTTTAATTCAAATATAAATATTTATATAATTACCAAATTTCTTATTTTTCTCTTTATAGGTCCTAACACAGTAAATCACCCTGACGGAATATTTTAGAGACAATTTGACAGATTAGTGTTGCTAAATGACCCAAATTTTTACTTTTAAATTCATTTTTGCTTTAGTTGAACCATAAGGGATTATCCAAATCAAGGAGCTATTTTATGTTGAAATAAATGTTGGAATGGCAATCAATTAAAGTTCGCTCTCTGACGGGACATTACTGTGTTCTGACCCTAATATTTTCATTTTCACTCGTTTGTGGTTTTTCTACCTGTCTTTTTCTCTGCACTTGCTTGTTGTATGTTGCTGCTGTTAACTGTGAAATTTCCCCACAGTGGGATAAATAAAGTCTTATCTTATCTTATATTACAGTCTGTCTTGGTTTCAAACCGATTAAAATAAAACAAACCGTGTTACACAGTTAATGTATTAGTAAAAATAGCCTTCTCCCTTTTAAACTCATCTTGTTTGTTTAAATTTCAGATCTGTCAAGACAAATTCACATATCAAACTAAAGTCTGCGCAAAAGATGTGCAGATTTACTAGATTCATAAGTGGTATTGGTGGGGGGTCTGGGGGTCCTCCCCCAGAAAATTTTTAAAGCTTCAGCTCAGTTTTGGTGCTCTCTGGTTAATTTTAAAGGGTATGAAAACCTTTGAAGCAAGTGAAAATAATAACTAGAAGAAAACCAATATCGTGTTCTCTTTTGATTGGAAGAAATTACGTCAACTGAAACAGAAATTATATTCCGTTCCAGATACTCTCTGAGGGTATTTAAAATACAGTGACTTTGCAAATACCAAGGGTGTTACTCATTCATTCAATGTTATCTTCGTCCTGTACCACACAGATAGAAATAAGATGCTAAACGGGTCAAAATAAAGCACTTATGCAGTCGGGCGCATAACCGCGTAAGGCCGCGGTGCGAACAGCCGCACGCACGAGAAGGGCACATACACACAAACACAAACATACACACTAGTCATATACCGGCAAGAGGAGATAAGCTATGAACCCAAACATGAAGGTACATGTAGATCAGTTGTGTCTTCTTCCCTTTTCGCTGTGGTTCTTTCATAATGAAAGCTACTTGTTAGCACTAAACTAAAGTTAGTCTGGAGGCTGAACTTCGGTAAAGCTGAACTTGTCCATGTGTTTCTGAGGCACAGAATGAGCAGCGTTTCCTTCCAAAGAGAAATAGTCATCATCCTCCCGACATAAAACTAAAGAAGTCATCTTATTATCATCACCGTTAAACCTATCAGCCCCCTGTGCGTGGCATGCCTGTGTTAAACACCTGCAGATTCAGGACAGCAGACTCAGGACAGGATCGCGGTACCAACTGGACTCCGCAAAACACGTGGGGAAGTTACTTCAATATGACTTTTTTCCCCCCTCAATTTTTCCATTTGACGGAAATCCATCATGGTGACGGAGAACTTTAATCCCTGCTATATTCATCATTATTAGTATATGTTATCCCGTACTAAATTTAAAAAATGATTGGGTTTCCTGGTGTGTCCACTAATTCCGCGCCATGTTTCTGTTAACCTCCTCAGACCCAGCAATGGGTTTTCTGTCCACATTTGTGGACAAGAGTTTCACAACTTTATACAAAAAAAAGAAAACTGTCCACCACAAAGGACATTCCATAAAAAATTTAAAAAACTGCATCTGAAAAAACTGCTGCATCATGATGTTTCAAATATAGACACTTATTTAATAAAAAACAAAAAAAAAGCTTGTACTTTGCTGACATTTCCTGGGTCTTAGGAGGTTAAAACTCTTCTTCTTCGCTTGTTGTAATGTCCGTCAACATCCATTTTTTTGTTCACGTGACTCTAGTTGCGGAATAAGGTCTTTCTATTGCAGTTTTGCGTGATATACCAATTTCGCTATGCCCAAAAAACCACCTCTTACCAGCAAAAAAACTTTTCATCAAAAAATTTCAGTTTTGGCAAAATTGTCATTTTTTCCATTATGTAAATTTTTGTGCGCAAGTTATATTCACACAATTTGAGGGTCAACAGAAAAGCGTCTACATATGTTCTGTACTTTTGACTCTGTAAAAAAAAACACTTGAAACAGGAACGTCTACATGTCCACTGCATGCACCATTGTTGTTTTACTTCTTCTTCCAGTATAAAACAGGCTGGATTTCTATCTGTCCGCTGTAACCAGTCTACTTAATCCTGTGATGGGAACATTGGCTCATTTCCATACTCATCTGCCTGTGTTAATGTCTGTAGCCAACTGATGTGTATGTGTGTGTGTGAGCTCATATTACACATATTGTCAGAAGGGAAAAACATAATCTCAGTGTTACCATATTGAGATTTAATATCCTCAATGCTGTACACTTAAACTGGACTCTGACAGGTAGTTTTAAGTTTAGATAAAAGCTCAGCTGTCAGTTGGCGTGATGCAAAATAATATCAAACCCAAAGACGACTTAATGCATTTTCCTCCTCCAGACAGAAACGGATGCTAATTAAAGTATTAATGGATAAGGCGAGTCAATTTGCTATGCTTACATCGTTTTATAACCGTTCCTCCCATTTTAATTTATCCATTTACATCTAACAAGCCATTGTGCCCGTGAAAGCATCAATAGCTAATTCACACATCAATAATTTCAGACTCAGACGGTCCATTTGTCATTATCTCTTGTCCCTTTCATACTGATGAAGGCAAAAAAGGCAGAAGCCCCTCTGTCAGGACACAGCGCAGCCTTCCTGGTGAGTCCTGATTGAAGGTGGCATTTTACTGGCACAATGAGCGCCGCCACAGCACTACGCTTCTCTGCTGGATCCACTAAGACAGGCCCAGACGCTGCATGTCAGCTGTAATCCTCATTATGCAAATGAACTCACACCAAGTTAGGAGCCATCATTGCTGGTCAGAAGGGAAAACCAACACCAAAACAGGAGGAAATGGAGAAGATGGGTGCAGAATAAGTTGGGATCTGATAGCGGTGAAGGAGATAACAGCAAGAAAAGGAATCACTGTAACCCATAAAGACCCAGTGCTGCTTTTGTGGTAATTTCCAAATTATTTTTTCTCTCTATTTAACCTTTTTCAAGTGATTTATCATCATTTATCATAATATTATAATCTCCGTTTTGCCATTTTTCAGCAAAAATCAGGTTTTTACCGATATTTATTTTAGTATTCATGCACTTTAATCACAATGTTGACATTACATTTGAGGGTTATCATACCATAAACAGAAAAAAACATGTGGAAAAGTGACTTTTTCAGTAAAATCCATCATTAACTGAACATAAACCCATGGTGTCCATCCATTGTCATTAATCCAACTTGACACAATATCCCTTCTGTTGCAGAAACATTCAAATATTAACCCTTAGTGGTCTGAGCCTATTTTGTCCGTTTTTCAGTACTTTTGATTTTGCCTTTATATACTATATAAACAAGTGTTTACTATACCCATGTTTGGAATCTGTTTTTTCAGCACAACTTCATTTATATCATCTGTCTATTTTTTTTTTTTTTTTCACTTTAACCTAATATACCAACACAAAAGGACAAAAAACCAAAAAAAAATATATAAAATCCGATTTGAAAAATGCATATAATTAATTACATAAATAACACAAAGATGCTTAATGAACCTTTTCAAAGACTTTAAAAGTGAATATTGGTTCCAAATATTAAGAATATACAATTAAAATTGTAATAAATTAAAACTATACTCAAATATTTGACATAAAAACAGATCTTTGCATAGGTGTCGTCTATGGAAAAGTGTGGTAATCAAACACAGTTATCATGACAATTACAATTTAAACAGTAATACTAACCGTCTGCAATTTTACCACAGTTTATCGTTATACCGGTAATTGTTACATCCCTAATCCAACTCCAAGGGTTTTACTGGTGAATGAATGTTGTAGAAGATAACGGCGTTTCCACGTTCACTATGGAGCCTCTGAACATCCAAATGGGTCATATCGATGACCATGAAAAGACGACAAACTGTATTTTACACTCATTATTTTCATGTATTGATAGAATTAATTGATCAACAGGTATTTAACTTTTTATATCAGTAAATGATTTTGGGTCGCCAGCGGATGTTTGGGTTTTTATGAGCCTCTGAGTGTCCAAATGGGTCATATCTGATGACTATGAAAAGATGACAAAGTGGGTTTTACACCAATTATTTATAGTGGTTCTAAGGTTATTAAACAGTTTAGATCAGTGCTTTTAGTCTCTGGTGTATATTTGGGTCATTATGTGTTTAACCCTTTCATGCATGAGTTATGAGAACCTTAATCAAGATTTTTCTTTTTTTTCCTGAGTGTTTTTATTCCTCTTTAGGCATGAAAAAAAAAAAAAACGTGATTGAATTTTTTTTTTTTAAATCAACCTGTTTTTCACGGAGTTACAAAAATGTCCACTCAGCTACACCATGAATTTTATTCTTGAAGCAAAGAAACATGTATTTAAAACCCAAAATCATGCAGTGATATGAAAACAGTGAAATGAAACCATGTTTAATGCAGCTAATCTGATGTTTTCTCACATTTTAACATATTCTAATACTAGTTATTACTCACTTCATGGAGATAATATGCAAAAAATAAACATTAACAATTGATTTCCACTCAGGAACCAATCAAGAACAGCAAAGTTACAATAATGGTATGAATTACGGTTTATGAGATGATGCGTAAGTGTCCACTGTGTTGGCTGATATGGAACTAAAACAACAAAACCCATGAATATACAAGAGTAAAGCTGTAGAGTAACTGTCCACTGTAGTGACCACTATGCATAAAAGGGTTAAACTCCAGTATGGGATGTTTCTTTTAAATAAACAATGGAGATGGAGGGAAGAATTGAAACAGATTGTGAGTGGGATCACAAATAGAAATCCCATCATTCTCAAAGGGATGAAGAAGAGGAAGAAGAAGGGGACTGTCCCTCAGACAGGATACGAACCTTATAAAAAAAAACATTAAAAAAAAAAAAGACCAAAAAGTTACACAGTAAGTCCATTCTAGACAGACTCCATCCTTCTGGTGACAGGGATTCCAGATGTTATCCAGAGCAGCAGATGGCACTGACTCGTCTTGAAAAAAACGCATCTCACTGGACAGCTGGACGGATTTGAAAGCTCCAGTGTAAATCCCTGAATCTGTACCAAAATCACCAAACACGCATAAAAGCTTTCGCACCCATTACGCGACTCAGTGTCTTTAAAAGGGGGCATCACCTTATTAAACCCCCTGCAAGTGATATGATTCCGCAGACAAACTTCGTAAAGCCACACATGTGAAGGGGGAAACATCCAAGAACTGATATCCATGTGATGATTCCTCCTGTATTCGAGTCTGTGATAGGATTATTTTGGATATGGCGCACAGTCAGATTCCTACTGTGATGCGACTGTTCACGATTTTATGACTGAATCTTCCGCATTAAACATCAATTTATTTATTTATGTATTTATTTTTATTTTGAATTTTTGCGACATAATGACAAGCCAAACATTTTCGCTTCCACAAGTCGTGAGGGTTTTTTTTTTTTTTTTACGCGAAACTTGCAGCTTCTCCGCAACGCCCAAACACATGCGCACGGAGGGAAAGTGCGTTAAATGCATCAACCCTGGAAGTCTGAAGTGTTAGATCCTTTTGACTGCGGTGCATCCTTTATCATATTGAGGATAGAAACAGAGGGGTGGAAAGTTTAGGGGCAATACTTACCTCTCTGTCCGGTGCGTGGACGGCACACGTATTCAGCAGCGGCTCCGGAGCAGGTCCGCGTAAATGTTTGGACACGACATATCGGGGCCAAGCAGCGGATGACACCATAAATCGCTCCTGTGTACCTGCCCACGAACACAATCCATTCAAACCAACAGTTAGCAGCGTGTTCCTTTTACTGACTCAGTGGATCCCCCCCTCCTCCTCTTCTTCCTCCTCCTCTTCTTCTTCCTCCCGTCTCCTCCCCTCACTCACCCGCGCGCATTTACGCAATCCCGAACCGCCGCTGTCTCCTTCCTCCAGCCTGGACCAGCTGTCCGTCCATCATTCCACGAGTGACAAAAACACGAATCACAGCCGCTTCGACTATAAAATATGATCCCACTCACTGTGTTGAGCTCTGTCGAGGATCATCGTTCCTATTTTTCACGCTCCACACCAGTACCAGGTAACTCCAGACTCACCTGAAGCCTACCAACATGATGAGTATAAGGGGGGGGGGGGGGGGGTTGTAAAAGCCGCACTGCTGCCCTCATGTGGATTCAAAGAGGTCGCTTGACCCCAAATTACAAACTCAAGACTGAATACTTGAGTTTGATTCAGGAATCGCCTAAACTGGAGTATAAAGACATTAACCCTTTCATGCATGAATTATAGGAACGTTAATCAAGATTTTTTTTTCTTTATTCCTCTTTAGGCATGTAAAAAAACAATGAGATGATTTTTTTTTTAACCCTTTCATGCACAAATTATGAGAACCTTAATCTTTTTTTTTTTTTCTGAGTGTTTTTATTTTTCTTCAGGCATGAAAAAAAACAATGCAATTGAAAAATTTCTTCAGAAAAAAAATAAAATAAAATAAAATTTAAAAAATGAAATAAAATAAAAATAATTTTAAAAAATACATTAAAAAAAATAATAATGAAAAAAAAAAATTCTTATGGACCTATTTTTCATGAAGTTGCAAAAATGTCCACTCAGCTGGACACCACATGGTTAATTTTTGACGCACAGAAACATGTATTTACTGATAAATTGTGTATAAACTATGGGGAGGGCTTTGTGAGTGTAGGGGTTTATGCTCAGAAGAGATATTACAAAATGTTACCAATTCATGTCAGAAAAGATATGTAGTGTCTTAAAACTTTAATAAAGATATGTGTAAAAACAAAACAAAACAAAACAACAAAATCCATGAATATAGAAGGGAAAAGCTGTAGAATAGCTGTCCACTGTAGTGACCAGAATGCATGAAAGGGTTAATGAAGCTATTTTTCATGGAGTTGCAAAAATGTGTGTTTCATTTTTAAAGCAACGAAGGCAAGACAAGGCAGCTTTATTTCTATAGCACATTTCATGTACAAGACAATTCAAAGTGCTTTAGATAAAACATTAAAAGCATTACAGCAGAAGGCATGAGAAAAACAAACAAACAAACAAACAAAAGTCAGATAAATAGGTAAAACAGATAAAACAGACAAGCAGATTAAACAGATAAAAACTTTTGACTTAAAAGGAACAGTGCAGATCTGAACTGATGAATAAAAACTCTATTCAAATGCAGCTGAGAACAGGTGAGTCTTTAACCTGGATTTAAATAATCTGAGTGTTTCAACTGATCTGAGGTTTTCTGGAAGTTTGTTCCAGACATGTGGAGCATAGAAGCTGAACGCAGCTTCTCCATGTCTGGTTCTGACTCTGGGAACTGACAACAGACCGGATCCAGATGATCTGAGGGGTCTGGTGGGTTCATACTGGGTCAGGAGGTCACTGATGTATTTTGGTCCGAAACCAATCAGAGCTTTATAGACCAGCAACAGAACTTTAAAGTCAGTCCTCTGACGGACAGGCAGCCAGTGTAAGGACCTCAGAGTTGGACTAATGTGGTCCACAAAATGTGTATTTACTGATATACTGTGTAAAAACTATGAAATAAAAACATTTAATGCTGCTAATTTGATGTTTTCTCACATTTTAACATACACTACAAACAAAAAATTATGGATATTTAAAATTTTTGGAGCTGTGTATTGTTCGATTGTTGTATTAAGTTCGTGATAAAGGTGTAAAAACACTTGAGGGGTTGGACTAAATAAGTTTATACTTCTTCCTACTCCTTTTCGACCATGCAAAATGCAGACTTGCACATACTTGAAGATAGATTCCGTTCATTTTGATGTTATTTTGTTTTTGTCTTAATTTGCTTTGTTTTGTTTTATTTTTTTTCTTTGCATGTTCGAAATAAATAAATGAATAAAATACAAATAAATTTAAAAAAAAAAAAAAACATTAAGTCATCCAGAAAAGCATAATACAGTCATCTTTTTTTTTTTTTTATACCCAAACCCATGAACGTTCCCACTCTGTTGCACAACAAAAAGATAATTAACAATAATAATAAATAAATAAATAAATAATATGGAACTCAGATATTAGTCATAGACTCGTATTAATAAGACTACTCTGGAATGAGTGAGGGATGTACCTCTTTTATGTGATTCAGAACAGGTTGCAAGGTACTGAAAAACTTATTGGCAGGATTAAGTACATTTACACCAGTACTACAATGTACATTTTAGATACTCATATTTTACTCGTTATCTCCAATTTTTCTCCAAATATTGCACTTTTTACTTCATATTTTATTTGATTCCTTTAATAAATAACAGTTCAACTACTGATTTAATTTCCCTGGTTGCTACATTTGACAGACAGCACCCATGAATCAACACTTAAAGAGCCATAAATAAGCAATTGTCATCTATTAACTCCACACAGTCATATTATGAACTCATATTATTCATTTAAACTAAAAGCCCATGCATATTAGCATGTATATTGTAGCTTAATCGTATGTAAAGTCATTAAAATGAGCCTCACCAGTTTCAGCTATAAGATTAAAGATGAATACATTAATACATCCATAAATTACATTCCAGAAATTAATGCAGTGGGCCATTCTGCACTGTATTGGTATGTTAAGTATAATTTGACGCTAATAATTTTGCACATTAAATTATAACTGCAGGTCTTTTATGTGTAACACAATATTTTTGACACTGCTTCACCCATACAGACCCAAACAACCACTGATGACCCAAACCATCCACTAATTTAAACTGTTTAATACCTGTTGATCCACTAATCCTATCAATATATGTAAATAATTGGTGCAAAATACAGTTTGTCATCTTTTCATGGTCATCAGATATGACCCATTTGGACGTTCAGAGGATCCGGACATACTATCATCTTCTACAACATTGATTCACCAGTAAAACCCATGGAGTTGGATCAATGACAGTTCAATGTTCAGTTGTTGATATGTTTGCTGAAAAAGTCCCTTTTTCTTTAGTTTTCTCTATGTCTTATATAATAACCCTCAACTTTAATTTGAGAATTATGAACAACTACATGATCAGTGAATTAAATACGTGAAAATACATGATTTTCACTGGAAAAACAAAAAATAAAGAGGATAATATTACAGTAAATGGTGATAAATCACATACAAAAGGTTAAATATGGAGAAAAAAATCATTTGGGAGTTGCTGCAAAAGTAGCACTGGGTCTTTATGGGTTAAATAAAACACTGGAATACTTCCACCACTGCTGCTCAACAATTTTGACATTAGGTGCTGCAGTTATTCTGTGCTGATTACACTGAGAGATCAGTGCAACCCCACCCTCACACACACACACACACACACACACACACACACACACACACACACACACACACACACACACACACACACACACACACACATACATCCCCAGTAAACTGTACTTCACTGATGCCACAGAATTGTTCTATGTCTTCTCTCCAGCCCCTGCTGTTTACAGTTATATTGTATGTTTATAGGTATATTCTACAGGTAATGTCCAAACATCAGCCGATTTAAAGAGTTTTAAAGAGATGGTTTATACACGGTATAAAGCTGAAGGTGTTTGAATATTACCAGATGGTTACTGTGATTTTTGTGAGCATATGTTTGTTTATGTTTTGTTTGCTGTTATTGTTCACTTTGTCTTATTACTTTATTGTGTATTCATGTTGTGTTGCCTTCAAGGATGTATGTATGTATGTATATATTTATTTATTTTTCTGTTACATTAATATAGGTGTGTATGTATGTGTGTGTACATGAAGATGATAAAGTGAGGTTAACTATTTACAAAAGATCCAATTTTTCATATATTATGCAGATGGGAAGCTAAAGTATAGAATGTTGGGTGGAGAAGGGGTGGGATTAAATAAATTAGACTTCCTCCCACTCCTTTTGAATGTGTGAAGTCATACTTTGTTTTCATGTATATGTATACTGTTGTACGTATCTTACGTTAAATGGGAGTTGAATGTGTGACTTTGACTTGTTCTAAAATGTCAGATGGACATCATACATCATGAACCAAAGTGGAGAAGAAAAAAATGTAATGTTACAAGTCGTTTTGCTTGAAGAATCTTTTATTTTTGCAAAGTCTAAGTTATATTTTCCAACTGTATCTTGTATTTTTATTTTTATTTGTACTGAACAGTCAGTGAAAGGTTTGGTTCGTGTGTGTGTGTGGTTTTGCTGAACTCACACCTGCCTGTGCTGAACTTGGAGAAAAGGTCAATTGCAATGAGAAAGATCTAATTTTATAGCTTTAGAAAATGGTTGTGGTAAAGAGAGTTGAGCAGAAAAAACAGATTATGAACTAAAGGGATTTTTGTGATCAAGAAATGCTAGCCTAATAGTGCAGGTGTTCAGCTAAAGCTGTGCACATGCAAAAGAATGTGCTCTTCTTAGAATTAGCTTATGGAGTGACTGACATGTTCTGCCTAGTAACTATCATTAACCAATAATAAGCGTACGACGAATGATGTCACTGACTAATGGGAGTCTGCAAGAGTCACTAAAGACTATAAAAAGGTAATAAAGGAAACTCTTTATTGGTGGGCTTTTTCTTTTTCTCTCTGTGATGAAATGTGTTTGATGCTAGATTTTTTTTTAGTAACTTTTTCTAATTTTTGCCTGAAGCAATAAATCAAACTATTGTTTTAACTTTTTAAAACCTCAAACCTTCTTTTTTGGTGAGTTCTTCATTTCTCCGGGTTTAGTCCGTCCATCTGAAACATAACTGGTGAGTTAATTTAAATTACGTAACCCCCCCCCCTCTGGTAAGCAGCCTAAGTGGAGTAGTCCAGAGCCACTGTTGGTCTAAAAGTCTCTAGAACACGCAGCCTTTTGTCCAGATAACCAGAGATTTTTGGTACCGAGGTGGTTTAAAGTTAAAAGAAAATGGGGCAGTAGTTCATTAACCGAAATTAATTGTGGTTTTTGAGATTTACTGCTTGCTGCGTGTTTACAATATGTTTTTTAATGTTTGCTTGAAATCTGTTTTATTTCTTTGGACTAAGTAGGATTACTTTTGTTTTGTTGCATATTTGAAATAAACTTAACTGAACTGAAATATTCTATTATATATCTAGATAGATAGATAGATAGATAGATAGATAGATAGATAGATAGATAGATAGATAGATAGATAGATAGATAGATAGATAGATTGTATATATCTATATATGGTCGTGGTTGCACCGTGGGCCTTAGAGGTTTTGTAATTTCAGGTTTCTCTATGTGCTGTATGGCAAAAATTAAGAAATAAAGCTGACTTTGACTTTGAAAAAAATGTAAAGTACAGCAGAAATAACAGACCTAAAAGGAAAATCATAACTGTTGGATTGAACTGATCTTAATAAAATGTCGTATTCATCTGCTCATCACATTAAGCTTTTGTTTCTGGATGTATTCGTCAGTGGTCACTATCACCACCCCATCCATCAATCAGCCACAAACACACTCCAGACAACCGTTATCTCTCAGTAATGGGTCTGACCTCTACAGTAATAAAGTGGTCAATAGTGGAGTACAAGTAAAAAGGAAAAAGTAAGGAAAAACAACCCCCAGGTCTGCAGTTGTAATTCCTTGCCAAACATTTTTTATCTCAAAAGCATTTCCCTTATCACTTAGTGGTCTTTTATTATTTCCACTTGAAGTCTCTCCAGGTAGCTCCAGGGTGGGCTGATAAACACTCTGTGGAGCAGATAAGTGTTTTTTCTTTGAAACATCAAAAGACAAGCCAAAGTAGACAGGTTCACACTTATGTTTGATTCTTTTTTTTTTTTTTTTTTTAACCCTCTGTAGCTTCTCTAATGAATCCCCGGTGGAGCTGACTGAAGGGGTCACGTAAACACACAGATCACTGATGGAACTCATCAGTGATCAGTGTATGACCTCTATCTGAAGATCAGCAATCAGGTCTGTGCTGGACATTTACTCACACCCTCCACTGACTGTGTGATTTGAACACTTCTTCATGATGTCACGACAGCAATTTATATTCAGCTGGTGTTTATCTGTGAAAGCACCCCAAAGAAAAGAAGCTTTGTAACTTTAATCTCTTGCTTTGGTTATCATTATGCAAAACACAACACATTTCATCAAAGATTTATTTAAAAGAAAATGGCTATATCTGACATCAGAGAATACATAAATGAACAGTAAAGAGTTTGTTAATGTTGAAAACTTCAACTTTGGATGTGATGTGCATATATATATGACCACCATGCACAGCAATCACCTTCCGAAACACTTCATTACAGTGTATTCACTTACACTTAACTCTCCACAAGGGAGTCATTCCACAAAAAGGATAAAGCAACATATAATAATAAAAGAGAAAATACCCTCATGCAGGTGTTATCACTCCAGTGTCCTCAAAGGAAAACTGCACCTGAGTATTCTCTTTAGATTATTCTTACCTTCTGCTTTTGGTTTTAAGTCCAAGATTGACCTGAGTATAAAACAGCAGTTACAAATCTCCCTGCACAGCTCAACAATAAATAGATCCTACAATCCTCTGAGGAAAAACTACCATATCCCCCGCACTAATCCAATATAATCAAAGATTCACACAAGTGCATAAAAAAGATCTGTGCAAAACCCTTCAGAAACCTATGTCCAACCAAACAGATATGTGTCAGTTCACATTTTGAGGATATTCTTTGTAGAATGAAAGTACTTTCATAAAAGCATTAATAAATGAGCAACATTTTAGATAAGGAACACGTCGACTTCCCTTTAGGAAATGATGTGCACTGGTATGGATCAAACAGGCTGATGACAACAATTCCGGCAAAACAGACACACAATACAGATTTTAAAGTAGGGCTAGAAGAAATTATACAGAATTTTAGATATTATTGTAATATAATTCTTGAATGACATAATCAATGATAAGTGAATCATTAATTATGATTTAAAAACTAATTTCATCTTGACATTTTTTGTTGTTTTTTTTTTTAGGGTTCATTTTGTTCTCAAATAAAAACTAAATGCTCAAATCTTTGTTTTTTGTTGAAACATTTTATCCTTATAATAGGTTTTAACAATACATTTCTAAAATTGTGAAGTGTTTGTGATATTCTCACCTTAAAGCAGCATATGACTTTTGTGACAAATTCTTTTTCAAATTTCTTAAACCCCAGTGATAGCCTAATTATAATTAATCCATTAGTAATTCTTTGCTTACACACCTGAATCACTTCCTTCGCAGTGAACAACTTTGAAGATGACTCCATCATAAACATAGTCCACATGTTTACATAACAAATCAAAATGTCACTCGGGCCTTTTCGGAAATTTTGTCACAAAGTGTATTGTGGGAATAGGAATTCCACGCAACAGCGATTCAAATGCGCAAGCACAGAAAGACTAATGGAATAGTGATAATTAGGCTATAACTATTTTACAAATTTGAGGATAATTTGTCAGGAAAGTCGTTCGTTCCATTAAGGAAGGGTTAAAAAGAAAACATTTTTTACTTTGTTTTCATCTTGTTGAATAAGAATGCTGATTGCAATCAGTTTCTTTGTTTTGGTTTGATGTTGTGAAAGCCAGCAGCCACTTAAATTAAAAATAAAGAAAATCTTCATCTCATAGTAAATCTCATACTAAATCATGAAATCAGACTAGAGGAGTTTTTGTTATATTCCATCTTTTACAAATAATCTAAAACCACAACTGTCTTTTTCAGCTTTCACTCCAGACTAAAATCAGCCTTAACCTGTAAAGAAATAATAATTTGGCATTTATGGTAATAATTATCAATACTGACTGATGACATTTTTAATCCTATCAAACAGCCCTACTTTAAACCCAAGGTTTGCTCTAAGTGTTCACTTTGATACTGAACGTCTGTCTTTGCAATGGCCTTTGTGAATTATGAAGAATCTGTCTGAACATACAATTAAATATTCAAGTATTAACCTTTCTATTCAGATGTAAACACTGAAGTCTATGCAGTCACAGAATCACTTCATGTCACAGAGTTAAGTCCTGATGAAGACAAATGAGGAGCTGGAACAAAACCGTGGACTCAACTCACTAGTCAACTAAGAAAACACTTGAAGGCTTTCTGACCAAATCCGACCCCAATTATTCTGTACGACACACATTTGAGGAGTTAGGTCAATTATCATGTGCCATCATTAGCCACAGAGCTTTTTCTACTATCAAAGAGTCTGGCCTGGCAGCTTTAGTGCTTAATTAAGCACGGAAACTGTTTTTGAAGACGTTCACATTGAAAAACACACAAGATAATATAATTTTGGAGTGGTCTGTGTATGAGATGTTTACCACTGTATTTAACTACTTTACATTTATTAAAAGCTGCTACATTTTCCTCAAGTTATTTAGTTTGTTCTTCTGGAGTGTTTCCTGTAACATGTTTGTCTTCATCCACATATTTGTCCATGTAGCCTTCTCTCATATGTAAGCACCTTCATTTGTGTGAAGTAGCCATCATAGTATCCACAGTGATACGTCTTGGTTTTTGAGGGACCCCGAACCAGAGGCTGAATGACAGACAGACCCATAACTCCCAGGATGGACTTTATCCCGTCCCCTGCTGCAAGTTCCTCTCATAGTTTTCCTGGCATATGTTTATACGCTGAGTGAAGTAACTGGTGTCAGAAATGGCTCGAAGGAGGTCGTTCTGGATCAAGGTGATGTCGTAGAGCTCGGAGGTGCAGGCAGTACGGGTCTCAGTGCCATGTGGGTCCAGGAAAACCTGAGGAGCACACATGGAAGGGGGAGGAGTCACAGATCCTGCACAGAACCCTCAGCCTCCCAGGCCTCTGGTAGAGGACCCGAGCCTTATTATTCATTTATTTTTTAATCTAAATTATAGTAAACCAAACTGGAATACTTGCTTAAAATTAATGAAGACTTTTTACCCTAAACCTAGATTTAGGATTGTTTAAGTCATCTGCACCAAAACTTGACAATGTGATGTGTTAACCTTAAACTTTAGGTCCAGCTTTAAGTGGGCTTTCTCAAATGAATTCAGCAAAACAAGAAAATTCCTTGAGGAAAGTTAAAGGACAAAGTCAGCTCAATGAACTCAATATGGCGGTGAAAGAAATGCAGCTATGCAACCGCTGCTCCAACCCCTGGTGGATCTGACATTTTCTGCCTTCAGAGGGTGGATGGGGACCATCTGGGTGAGAATATAGACCATCAGGGTCTCTCCTGTGGTATCTGGCCATATTGCTCTATTAATCTGGCAACAAGTTGGAAAACTGTTAAATTGAATGAATGAATACAGAACTAAAACAAAAGATAATGTAACTTATGAGGGAAGAAGTCAATGTTCAGAGCTCCTAGAGATTTCAACAGCGACATAATATCAGATGATAAATTGTACTGAAACTCAGAATGTGTGGCAAGTAAAGAATCAAAAAATCAAAGCCATCAGCAAACCTCATCTATTTGCACCTAAATAATTATTTTTTAAAAATTAAGTGAAGATAATGATCACCCTGTTACAAAAGAGATATTTATAAGAACAGAAAAAAGTTGAGGCAAAGGTGGAGGGGTGTGGGGTGGGAAAGGAGGACGACCTCCATGACAATTAACAAAGAAAGCCTAAGGTTAGTTTTGGCTAGCATAAACACATAAACACACATGTTAATGAACGTGTCACTTCATGCCAAATTGCTGTTAGTTGTTGAGTAGCTATAGATCATAGCAGCTTCATACTTTGACACAGTGTCAGAATTGTGTCCCACTCTGTCTTTGGTCAAATGACTAGGACAACAGACAGTGGTCTGTCTGTGCAACATGACCACGGTTGCAGTTATCACTACATTTTCTCATTTTCGCTTCTTTCTTTCATCTGGAACAGCCCAAAATGTCATGGTGTACAGTGGGCTTTAGGTGTAAATACTTCAGGGACTTGGAGGCTTCGAAGGGAGACCACACTGTATACTGTCTGAATGAAGTCCCAGGGGAGAAGTGGATCGGTTCACTGAACAAACTCCGATTTTGTGAAAACCGTTGGTTTCACAGTAATCAGAGGAAAAGAAGCTTCTTTAAATTCCACTACAGAACTGCAGGGACTAGAATGGGCTTGATATAGGGTTTGTTTTCTCTGCTAGGAGATTAGAAAGCATAAGGTCAGCTGCTGAGGATGAGCTGTGATTTATTCAAGTTGAAAATAACTTTTAATTTGCTGAGAATAATGACTGTCTAAAAGGACGATGAAAGTAGCATTCACAATAAGCAGAGCAGGTGCAGTAAAGACAGAAGGACAGATGCATAGACCAGTTAACTTAACATAGACAACACAATCTGTGTGATACTGAAATATCTAAATAATTAGTTTCTTACAAAGGATCATGACAAAGGATATGGTTGTTTGTAATAATTAAGTGAAATACTAAAGCATGTTTACATCTTTAACAACCACATCTCAAATCTCACCACTAATTAAAAAGCTCAGTCATGTCCACAGAGGGAAGGATATTTATGAGAATAAAACCGACAAATCCTCCGAATTAGAAACAGTTTCATTTCTTTGTTTCTTTCACCACTATTATTTTACTCAGAATACGGAAGTGAAGGCCTCATTGTATGGAAGTGTATTACCGCAAGCCTGGAAAAAAAACACAACTGAGCACCAGCACTTTATAATGACAGAGGTTTCGCATTATGATGCAAACATTTTCACATTATAATGTGATGATTTCCACATTAAAAAAAGGTGATACCATATCATGTATCACATTAAAAAAATAAAACTTTTATGTCATACTGTGATAAATGCTTATACAGCTGTGGAAAAAATTATTAGACCATCAAAAGTCATCACAAACAATGGTTAAATCAAGTACTAACTCCTGTGTGTATCATGTGACTAAAACAGACAGAAAAGAAAACATGGAATGCCTAAAAACACTGTTTTTGTCAGTACAATGCCATAACTATTGACGTAAGAACTGAAGTGAATTTGATTATCAAGAAAACCATGGAAAACGGATAGATATCAGCTCTGAAATTAAACTATTATGAGCTATTTTTGTTGTTATCATTATATTTGTCCAAAAAAATGCACCTTTAGTTGTACCAGGCATTAAAATGAACAAAAAATTGGAGAAAACAAAGGCGGTCTAATAATTCTTTCCACGACTGTCTTGTAACAGTGTGAAACTCATTGTAATGTAAAAGGTGCCTGGAGGATAGCTATATATACATATATATTTATACACAGGATGATATCAATACAGGAATATAGATTATCCAGACTTTCATTACCTTGTGTAGTTTTCATAGTTTACAGATGACACACTGATATGGACTTGAATGTCACTTAAAGTTATTAGTATTTTAAGGACACTTATGGTCAATAATGTCACATGACCGCCCTCCCTCTGCCTCTGGAGGCATCTGATAATTCAGTGTAATTAATGAAGTTCAGTTAGTAAAAGCTTAATATTACATGTCAAAGTGATGAAGTGGCTCCTTTACATACACCAGTGTACATGGAGGTTTTGCAGATGATGATAAATGTGACTGAACAGAAGGAAAACTCAGTCTGATCAGCTCCAGGTTTGTTTGTGAATGTTAGAGGATCAGGAGACTCCAAATACTGATGTGAAGTCTCATTCTTCCTTCTGTACCACCACATGATTCTTATTATCCTCAGTGTGAACAAACTATTCACAGTATCATCCACCAAGTCCAACAATGGCACAAACTCACCATAGACCAAAAAGAAGTAAAACTGCATAAGTGATCAATATTCCTTTACGTTATAAAATTTAACTTCACTCATTACTTGTTACTGTTCAATTTTTTTTCTGACCTGGCAGCAATACTCTTCCATGCATTTCCAAAATACAATGTGAGTAAATGAAATATATAATAATGATAGTAAATGTCTCAGTACCAGGGGCTGGACTATGGTATCGTCATCATTCTGTCGTATGTTGTCATCTATGAAGATGTGCTGAACGTCCTGGTCAAAGGGGTCGACCCACAGTGGTTTCCCCCCATGAATAGAAAAGGAGTTCCGAGCCCACCTGGACACAGACAGAGTCAGACAATAGTGGATAAGAGGAAAGCGTGAACATCCATGAGCACATGGTAGAGACGCACATTTCAACAGAAACTTGAGGAGTGTTGTTCATACCAGTCGAAGTGGTCCTGGAAGCCTCCCAGGCCCTGGACCGAGCTCAGGTACTGGTACAGTCCTCTTTCTCCATCACGAGCCGACACTCGCTCCTGGGCTCGGCTCAGCACCACGCTGTTCTTACTGCAGCGGATTTTGCCCGGAGTCGTATTCACGCTCAGCTGAAGCAAAGTGAGCCAAAGAGTTTGAGACAGAGATTAAAGAACAGAAGAACAGGCCTGAACTCTGAGCTGAGCACTAAACCCAAAGAAACTTCTGTGGAAGTATTTTGTCATTAAAAAATGGCCTCTGGCTGATTTGACCTACATTAAATGTGATATCAGAATTAAGTTTTACTCCACAAATGAGTCAGAGACATGAAACAGGATTCAGTTTTTCACAGATAAAACATAAAAAGCCCTCAGACATAAACTATGAAGCTTTCATAGAAGATTCAGATAATGGAACGGGCAGTCCATCATGTTTTTCACTCTTTAGTGCATATAGTTGCTTATTGCTATTTCTTCATGTTTTGTTGTTTGTTTTTTGAGATCATATGAACAAATGGACGGAGCTGGTGAACACAAGGCCTGACATGTGAGCTAATGTTAAATATCAGTGGTTTAATAGAAAGGTGAAGCCTGAGAAAAATATAAATGGCAGGTAGTGATAAGAGAAGAAGTACACCATGTTTGAAGTACACATGGGTCCGATCAAGCGGTAACACGTGGACACATTTGGTGTTCATCAGTCTCCGTCATGTAAGCTGAGTAACTTATATGCATGTATTATACATATTTGAGTAGGTATTTAGAAGCACTTTAACATTATGTAGAACAAAATTTGGGGAGATAAAATTTTTAGGGTGAAAAATGTCAATTACTGCTCGGTGACACGTGGACTTGAAACGGACATCAATTTTTTAAGCTTTATGCAAACATTCCAAACATGCGGTTCTTGACAGAAATTAATATCAAGTAGGACAAAACTGTGATGAACTGGTGACACATACAGTGTATACGCTAACTAGTACCTGAGAAAGACTCCAGCACTCCCACCTGACCCTCCAGAGGACTAAGCATTTTAGAAAAATTATGAATAAATGACATATACAGGGTGGGGAAGCAAAATTTACAATGAACATTTAGTTGTTTTTTCTCAGCAGGCACTACGTCAATTGTTTTGAAACCAAACATATATTGATGTCATAATCATACCTAACACTATTATCCATACATTTTCAGAAACTTTTGCCCATATGAGTAATCAGGAAAGCAAACGTCAAAGAGTGTGTGAGTTGCTGAATGCACTCGTCACACCAAAGGAGATTTCAAAAATAGTTGGAGTGTCCATAAAGACTGTTTATAATGGAAAGAAGAGAATGACTATGAGCAAAACTATTACGAGAAAGTCTGGAAGATACTATTAAAGAAGAATGGGAGAAGTTGTCACCCCAATATTTGAGGAACACTTGCGCAAGTTTCAGGAAGCGTGTGAAGGCAGTTATTGAGAAAGAAGGAGGACACATAGAATAAAAACATTTTCTATTATGTCAATTTTCTTGTGGCAAACAAATTCTCATGACTTTCAATAAACTAATTGGTCATACACTGTCTTTCAATCCCTGCCTCAAAATATTGTAAATTTTGCTTCCCCACCCTGTACACTACCAGTCAAAAGTTTGGACACGCCTGTTTTTTCTTTATTTTCATGAGTGTTTACATTGTAGATTCTCACTGAAGGGATCAAAACCTTTTTTGCTTAATTCAACTTTTTTTTTTTTTTGCTTAATTCAAGCAAAAAAATCTGCCAATGAAAAGAGTGAAAATTATCTTGGTAAGATTTCTTGAAATAAGATTTTCAAGATCTATTGTCTAAAAAGTAAAACTAAGTTCTTTATATATCACTGAAAGTTACTCTTTAGGTGATTATGTCTTATTTTAAGTGTGATGAGATATTTTGACTAGAAATGAAAAAAAAAAAAAAAAAAAATACACTGGGTAAGATTTTGATTTTTGCAGTGTAATATATGTAATGATCTTTTGTAACATTGGCAGTGAGGTGACTGACACTGAAAATAGTAGACTAATAACAATTGAATAAAATAAAGTAACCATTTGGTCACTTACATTTGGCACCAACTAACAAAATGGAGGAAAACATAGGTCATAGTTTGTGCTTTGTGGTTAGATAATACTATGGGATGAAAAGAAGAGTAGACATGTAAGAGGAAACTTTAATATCCTTATTATTAATAGTACTGCAGCAGTATACTGGAGTTGAATATCCTCTACACTGTAATGTCCTGCTGCTATTTTCCCATTGCACTCATCTGCAAGACTAAAATAAAACATGGCGGGTGGTTTCCTTCTGATGCAACCAAAGATTCAACTGAAGAACTACAACTCAAGTCCAAAAACTGCACTGTCACATTCTGTCCCTCAGCCGACTCTGAAAACATATCTATGAATAGCATCTGACTGGATTCTGCTGGAATGAGATTCCCACTGTGCTGTGGTCAAAGATACCCCCTGACATCCCCTCCACCTCTCCTCCCATCATGCATCCATGCTCCTCTCCATCATCCACTCAAAATCAATGTGGTCTGCTTCAGCTAGCTCATAGGTAACAGCCCCTGTGGGATGAGAGTGATTGACGTACGTACACTCCTGAAGGGTGGATTCACTTCCAATGAACATCACATGAGCATCGTTTTACTCATGTAGCCTCGAACACATCCAAAGAAAGAGTCGAGTTACAAACGGAGCAGTTAGTGTGAAAGTCAGCAGTGAAAAGGCCTATTTTGATATCTGTATACAATCATTTAAAAGTGGAAAAAGTCATTCTAGATGCACATTTTTTGTATAGAGAGCAACCAGGCTTTATATCTGACTGTGAGAGGTAGTCAGAGATTTATCCAATGAAAGCGCTGAACAGACAGTGCAGACTAAAGACAGGCTCCAGAGGGGAAAACAAGGGCAGAAACACTGACTTATCGCTGAACAAATGCCACCTTCTGCTGCTCTACAGAGCCCTGTACAGATTACACTCCACTTACCAGCTGATGTAACGTCAGACCCTCAAAGACAGAGCAGAGCCACAAGCAAACTTCTCCATTTACTCTTTCACTTCTCCTAACACTACAGCGGGATCCAACCAGACACATTCAAAGTGTGTGAAGTGTGGCGGTGAGGTTGTGGATTTTAACTGACTGCAGGGCTCAACAAAAAGGCTAGGACAAATAGTAAATAATAATGAAATGTGTCATTTTTTTCCTGGAGCTGAGGATGGAAATATTTGAAGGCTGAGCTTTCTTTCTTCTTTCTCTGTCTCTGTTAACAGCAGCACAAGCAGATTAAACTTGACAGGCAATTTTAATCTTTGTTGTTATTTGATAAATGCTGAGAGAAACAATTACCACGAGTAAAAGTGTACTTTGGGCAAGCAGATGTGAGTTTCCAAACGAGACAAATTATTGAAATTACTGATAAAAATGCAGAAGACTGCCTACCAGTTCAGAAATGGTATTGTAATACTGTGATGGGAGAAAGTGTGGGCCCTTTTCTAATGATGTGTGTGTGTGTGTGTGTGTGTGTGTATGTGTGTGTGTGTGTGTGTGTGTGTGTGTGTGTGTGTGTGTGCGTGTGTGCGTGTGTGTGTGCGTGTGTATGTATGCATGTAAGTATGTATATGTGTATATATGTACATATATTTTTTCTTCCTTTTCTTTTTTTAAATTAATTTATTTTAACTCTTTATCTACGTCCTTTTCATTATCTATTTTGTTACGACTCACTGTCATGTACTGAAGACCAACATGTATAACCTGCTTTTCTTCTAATAAAATTTTAATAACAAAAAACAAATGCAGACAGCTGTTGTTAAAGGTGCGGGAGACTTTCGTGACCAATTTTTCATCAAATCTGTAAAACCTCAGTCATAGCCTAAGTATCACGAATTTGTAAGTCTTTCTGTGATTACTCACCTGAATCTCTAGCATTATGGTGAACAATTTCAAAGTGCCATCCACTATAAACAAACCATATGTTTACAAACAGAGTCGGGAGGTAACTCAGGCATCTTCGGAATTTTGTCGCAACGTGACACGAAAGTCATCATTGACAACCAACCAACCAACTAATTAACTACGCAGATATAAACAGCTCAAGGTAACAAAAATACAACTATTTTCATTTACAGGTGATTAAACACTAAAGAAAATATAATTATGAATGAATATTAATATTATTAGGACCCCAATAGTCTCAGACCATGATTTTAAAACCCTTATGAATGAAATGTACAGCTTATTTCACCTCTATCCTGATCGTCTTTATAGATAAGAAAAAGATGAAGGAATATGAAATTAGTGGATTATTATGTTGAACCTGAACCTGTATTAGATGAACAGAAATAGGTTTAATGTGTTACTTCCAAAAGCACGTATTTTGTTTTATCCTGGCCTGCAACACACTAGCTTGGGTGTGTTTGGATAAAATCTGACTGACTTACATAGTTTGTGGAAACTCCATAAAGTTTTCCTTTAGTACTGTTGTGAAAATGTGCACATTCTTCCAAAAACAGATTCATTTTAACCCTTTCATGCATAGTGGTCACTCCAGTGGACAGTTATTCTACAGCTGTTCTCTTGTATATTCATGGGTTTTGTTATTTTAGTTCCATATCAGCCAACACAGTGGACACTTATGCACCATCACATACACTGACATTCATACCATTACCATAACTTTACTTCACTTGATAAACCTGATCTACAGTGACATGTTTGAGTGTAAATCAATTGCTAATAAAAATTGGGAATATGATAAAATGTGAGAAAACATCAGATTAGCTGCATTAAAAATGTTTTGGTTTTATAGTTTTCACACAGTATATCACTTTCTGATATTTGCATTCTTTCCTTCAAAAATTAAACACATGGTCTCCAGCGGAATGGACATTTTTGGAACTCCACAAAAAATTATGAAGGTAGATTTGTTTCTTTATTGCTTCAACCAAAAAATATTTTTATAAAAAAAAAAAAAAATCTATTAAAAAAAAAATCACTTCAATCAAGGAAAAAAGTGTTCAAATGCAATTTTTTGGGTCCTTTTTTTTTTTCCTTCATACACTTTTTTTATTGAATTTTTTTAAGTTAAACCAATAAAGAAACAAATCTACCTTCATAAAAAAAACAGGT